>NC_056743.1:690731685-690754185 GCF_019279795.1 Protopterus annectens
CATTAAACTTTACTCCTGACAACATGTTACACTGCAGTACTTTGGTACACTGTAGTACAGTCACCATGTGTATCAGAACCATATTAGCCTGTCCTGCATCGATGTTCTGGATGACAGGGATGTGGCGCAGGTATCATCATATGCACAGGCTGTGTTGTTGATTTGCCAGAGGCCAAAGTTGGGCCATATATTTGACACCATATGTGTGGGTGAGGGGTGTAATGAGGTGAACTGGGTGTGGTGATGTGGTGTGTGTAGGTATGGGGTTGCCCTAGGTGTGTTCATATAGTGTGTGGGTATGCATGCACACAGTTCTGCCATGTGGCTGCCCTACACAGGTGTTTATGGACAGCTGCAGACCATACCTGGCAGGGTGTGCAGTTTAATGCCTCTGGCCACAGACATGTGGACTGTGTCTGCCAGGGGTTCCATGGGCATGTCCAGGTACAGACCTTGATGTGCTACTCTCCCCTGATGACAGATATCCGCTGGAGCCAGGTCCCTCCTGGGACTGGCCAGGACCATGTTCTTATGCCCTGCTGTGGTGTGGTGTGGACAGTGCCCCCCCACAGTGCCGGGGCTGATACTGCCACTACAGGAGTCCCTTGGTGTCCTAGCATGTCCACGTTGACTGCCAGCTGTTGGTGTTACTGGCCTACATCCACACAGCCGTTGCCGCACTCCCACTACATGTTCAAGCACAAGCAAACCACAGTTGATGAGGGCCATCATCTCACCAGACCATCTATCCATGAGCTTGGTATAAGCACGGATGGCACCAGACAGTTCACGGAAGTTGTCAATTACAGATGTGAGGGCAGCCCTCAGCAGCCTCAGGCCCTGTCTGGTGTAAAGTTCCATATGTGCCTGCACCACCATGACAGCCTGAAACATGTGCCTGGTGGTACCAGTTGTGGGGCGTCTGCCAGAGGCATGATGACCAGCGGCCCTACCACAAGCACCCTGGGACATCTGCCTATGTACTGCCCTGCCAGACATCTGGCTATGCCTGCTGTGACCAGACACAGCAGGCATGGGTACCACACTCTCCTGTGCACTGCCACCAAACGCCAGCTGTCCCTCTGCTATGGCCACTGATGATGGGGTATGTATAGGCACTGAAACTGTGTGCAGGGTTGGGGTGGCTAAAAGGGGAATGTCAAATAATGGCACTGTTTCGGCCCCTGACAACCCCACCTGTGCCTCAACAGTACTATCATCATCTTCGTTGTCTGTATGGACACCAGCATCAGATTGCATGCAGGAGGGACCCTGACCCACCTCGCCACCTGTGGGGGAAAACAAGAAACGCACTTTAAGACCTGTACAGCATTGCATAACAGTACACACATTTACCCTCACACACACACACACACACACACACACACACACACACACACACACACACACACACACACACACACACACACACGCGCACACACACACCACCTTAATACCTACCTGTCTGTGACTTTACAGACAGTCCCACATTTATTCCCATGCATTCTCCATCCTGCATCACACTTGGTAACATCCACTTATTAATACCACTCATTAACATATCATTACGCTAAATGCCTAGACAAGTGATCACAACACAAGACCTGTTACTCCATTACCTCCCTGACCTGAGTGGAGTGGTTTTACATGGCCTCATTGCTGTCATTCAGTGTTCACCCTGTGTATGTCTGGACATCATGAGCATGGCCTCTACATGTGTGGGGCTACTATGTTTACTCCATAATATCATGCACTGGAGTGTCATGTGTAAGTATTGCTCAGTATATGCCAGATATGCTGCTCAATCAACCTATCATGTGACAACTGTAATATATGGATACACTCCCTGGTGTTGTCTAGTAATTCCCCAATGCATCTGTAGTGCTGCATACATGGGTTGTCAGTCACCTTTCTGCCGAATGCGATATTAAGGGTATACCTGGTGTCTACCTTCCCTCCCAATGCATGTTCCATGCTACAGACCTTATTATACTATCAGCTGTCCTGTGATTACATACATGACAAGTTTCCCTGGTGTGTCATGTGTAGGTCCATGTCCATGTACTGCATAATCCCAAAGGGAAGTACTGCTGTATGAACAACCTCACAATCACACATGTGCATACATGGACACCCACACAAACACACACACATGCACACACTCATCCTACATGCATCAATCTCCCTCCACTTCACCAGAGTGACCCTACAGACAAAATCACCACTCACCGACACACACACACACACACACACACACACACACACACACATACAGATGAGGTTGCACAATGATAGTACACCCATCTGTCAACATGCATAACATATGGTATACAACAGCATGCAGTGCAGCCATAGTCAATCCATGCTAGCAACAGTATACATGTGTATGATGCATGTGCTGTGTTAGTAGATGCCCCTTCCCCTGGATACCACTGCACCCATGTACACAGTATTGCTGTGCACCTGTTCTGCACCCTGCCATGTACTGTGCACCAAACCTCACAGGTGTGCAACCCATTGTTGAATGTGTAGTACTGTGTCAGTTATGTCAACTCTAATGCTCACAGCCCCTATGTTTTTCAGCAGCACATACCTGGGACGATATGTGGACAGATGTAATTTGTGAATGCCTGATGTCTGGTTTACAGGTCTCAACATCAGCGGACCATGTATGACCAATCCAATATTATTACACTGACAACCGTCAGAGCATACCGTGTACACAACCTTATTGATATGATACACCCTTCCTTGATCTGCCATGGGACCACATCACTGCATATATTAACAGTACATGACCCGATATGTGACATATGTCCTGTACATTCATGTGCAGTGTCTACAGAATGTGTTAGGTGTGTGGATGCTGACTGCAATGCATACACTCCATGTGTGCTTATGTGTGCACACACTTATCATGATGCTTTGTTGCACCTATTGTTATGAGTACTACAGCAGTCACTACTCCTGGCAGGGATATACTTTCATGGCCATCTGCATTTGCCAGTGTATGTTTAGTCTGCCCTACACATGTCCCCCAAATCTGCATGATTGCAAGGTCTACTTATGTGCACATCCCTTGGTGTTCACATACTGCCATCACTATTGCTGTGGGGGTAGGGTTATGCCTACCACAGTTCCTGAACCTGACTGTGTGCAGTTACAGACATTCTTGGCATCCTTAGGATCCTTGCTGCAATGCACTGGTGTGTCATGCTGACACCCCCTCCCCACCTTCAACCTTTTTGTAGATGCTTGACAAGTAAGGCCTACACATGTGTCAGTTTGCAGTGTCCCATACACTGAATACCACATGTTACAGCCTAGTCCCAGCTGATAATGTGGACCACAGTGATACGTTATGCCATAGTGTAACTCTGTAACTGTTGCCATTGTGCTACTGGTATATACACTGTTGTTGCACTGTATACGGGTGATGTTTTACACATGTTAATACTGTAGGCCATATCTCCCACCATTATGTTACTCCCTGTGGACACATTCCGCAATGACAGGATGTTAGTTATCTTGCAGGTGTCTGACATACCCTTCCAATACCCCATCATGGTTACCACTATGATGCCATGCATTTAATGGCAACAATACATGCAGATGTACAGCATGCATTCAGGGTAGGTGTGTTAGATGTGTGCATGGAATATACCATAGCCATTACATGCCCGTTGTATTGGTGGCATACCGGAGGGACCTACAAAAGAGGGTAAGAGATGCAAAGTCAGTGGCCACACCTGTGGCATTGCTACAGGGTGGGTGCAGCATTACAGTACATCAACAGTATATGTCCACAATACTACCACATACACACATCTGTTTATCACTACTATGCAGCAATAAACTATATCTATGACATGTCAGATATGCATGATCTATCTGTGCAGATGCGGATGCATAAACAACAGTGGCCTACTGATGTGCCCTGTGGCCTTACCTGCATGCTCCTCAGCCGGTGTGTGGGTAGCACCCACCTCCACAATGGTGTCCGTCAGTTGTTGGCTATGCAGATGGGCAGGTGTCACGAGGCTGGCGAGGAGCTCCTCAACACGTGTCAGGGGGGATGGATGGCAGGGCCCCCCATTGTGAGGTGATCCCCCTGGACTGCAGCAGCACACCAACAGGCATTGCGAAGCAGGTCAGAACAATGATGCCGGGCATACTCATAACTGCGGTTGTGCAGTCCAACATCATTGAACCTGCTCATGGGCGGCCAGACCAAACAGGACAGGGTAGTGCTGGATTAAATAGATTAGCACTATTCCATTTTCTGCAGCTGAATAAGCTGGGAGCCATCCATGTGATATCTTGCCTGAAAGACATAAGGATGGAAACAGGTCTGAGCAACTCATACAGCAAGGTTACCACAGTTCTTAATACACATCTCTATCACCCCCCCACCATATCAGTGACAACAAACTGTACACACAACTAAATAGGTATGGCTACAGCTTACCTACCAGTGGGACAGATATTGTATTGTACCACACTTTGTGCTATGTGTTTGTAGCCATGTTCCCTGTGTGGACACTATCATTGCTGGCCTGTTACAGACTATTCACAAGCATGCCATTGTCAGGGCCACTATGGTTCCATATATGCCTGTGGTATGCTTGCTATGTGATTGTTGCACATCTGACATTCTGTGTAATTGGGGATATCTATGCATGCTATTGGACATGTTCCGGGATTATGTAGACTATTACTACCCCATATGTTCTATAACAGTGACACAATAGCATGTTTAGGGACTATTTGCCAGCAGAACCACCTCTCCAAACTCATCTGCCCATGTTACCAGGCCACATCACATGTGAGACCCACCCTTGGGCCTCCTCATGTACTGGTCCAGCACTACCTTCAGGTGGAACCAACTCAGGGGATGTTGTCCCCGCCCGGGGACACACACAGATGTGATCTTGTCCCTCAAGGTCATGTCCAGGGTCTATTCCATAATGGGCTCTACAGACATATGTGGGATGTGCTACATCACCTTGAGTCACCCAGTATACATTCACATGGTCCACATGCTCCTCCTGCTCAACCTCCAGGCCAGGCACCTTAGGGACATGAACTGCTGTTGTGAGTAGCAGTGGGTGGGAGGGTTGTTCCCATTGTGTCCATATTGGGGCCCATGTGGCTTCTACATCACAGACCACACACACCATCCAGGGTGTTTACCCACCACATGTGTCACATACCTCCCCTGTAGGCTGTCATCTATATCTACCAACCCGGACCACCTCCACAACTATGCCTGCCATACTTTCTCATATTCCCATTCCCTACTTCAAAGACAAGGGCAATGTGGTCCCAAAAAGGGGTACACATGTGACATACCTATCCATGTTGCACATACTAACAGCTGTATATATCTGTGTGTATTGCTATGTGTGCTGTTCCCTCACACATAGCATGCAGCACTGTGGTGGTAATATAGGGGACATGTATTTACATACATATATGTGTGTGTGTTTGTATACATGTAGACATGTGCATATAGGTATATATCTATATATATGTAGCTATATATGATGTATATATGTGTTTATATATATATCTACATATGGGTGTCTGTATATTTGTGGACACACACATATATATATATATATATATATATATATATATATATATATAGATATATGTACACATATACATACTTATGTATGAGGTACATTCAGACGTCAGGTCCACAATTTCACAACACCTTCCTGCACAGCTGCACTGTTCTGCCTTGCTACAACACAGACAGGTGCCACATATGGACACAGCCTAACATTAGGGGGGTATATGTATGGCCAGATTGCAGGTAACCCTATTACACACCTATGGCATTCCAGCATGCTGCAATACAGGTTAACCTGAGTATCCTGCAGGTGGTGGGCTGTGGAACCCATGTGTCCATCATTATGGCATTACTTCCACCACCAGCTATTGGCCACAGTAATATACATGCTTCCCATTACACAACAAATACTATGATGGCTTACATCTTATCAGTCAATGCTGCTTTGCACAGTTGACGAGTATGGACCACTACCCACAGGGACTGACTCTATAAGTCTTAGCAGTTGTTCAGCTGAACATCATTATAGTAACAACACCTGATGACACATATAAATCATTCCACATAATCTATCCCATTATTATGGACCAAGTACTACAGTCAGTTTGCATGCATATATACTTCACATACCTGTTGTGGGAATGATGTCTATTTTGGATAGTTTGTTGGATGGATGTTTTTTTTTTTTTTTTTTTTTTTTTTGCCTTTCAGTCACTCTCTCTCTGTCTCAGTCTCTCTCCAGTAAATGGATTGAGCTGCTTTGAATAGATTGCAGCATGGATTTTGTAGGTGATGTACATGATCAGGTGATGGCCTCTGCACCAATCAGTGTCCTCCACTTGCTATCTGCATGCAGCATGCTGTGTAGTACTTCCAATTACCACTGTCATGGCAATCCACTACTATACATCCCTACATCATGTGGGTGTGGTCCCTTTACCTTTCCTGTATAGTGGGCATCCTTCCTGTGTGTGGGCAGCAGTGTTACAGACAGCAGGTAGCAATACCTCTTACAAGAGAACTTGCACACTCAGGTCAGCTACATATTTGTATGAGGTTCCATAACTACAGTCAGAGTGTGAGTAGTGCTGTTGTGTGCATCGTATAGCACCAATGTTACAGGGTTTGTGTGTACATACTGGTTTAACATGGAATGCAGTCTGTCTGCATAGCTCTCAACTGTAGGCCTATCCACTTGATGGCCAGAGGTGTTCCTGTTATGTTTTGTCTGTCCACCACACAGGTCATGTGTCAGATATATCACTGGCAGTGTGTGTTTTGAGTGCTATCAGTACATGGCTACATCCATTTGTGTTTCATCATATTCCTGACTAAGGGTATGTTGCAGACTATCCTGTAACACCAGCGACTTGCTTAGTGTATGACAACACTATTTCACATATGGGCCTGTGTTCCAGATTCTGTCCTCCACCTACATACCAGGCTTTGTCCATATAACATGCTGTCAGGGGTCGTTATGTAGTGGGCTGTGAGTATGTCATGCTGCCATTCCTGTCATCATTCCACTGCTGTTGTGGCCCCCCACACATAATGTGGGGTTGGGTCCATATATGTGTGGGCATTCATCTTCACAATACATGTGTGCCCTTATGCACTCCAGAGACCAGTGTATGTAACAGTGGTATATGGCCCTGTATGTCAGTCTATGGGGGGAGGGATTCACCATAACTAACCTAGGCTGTTACAACATTCCTTAAGGTATCTGGATGTACATTACCATACAATTCACCTTGGGTAAATGCAGGCCTACTTCTTCCTGCCATACAGACTGTTCTGTTTGTCAGTGTGATTGTGATGGTGTCAGTTATGCCTTGTTATGTAACAGATACATCCCATTGTGTCAACTGAGGGCTTTACCCCCTAGGGATTGTGTACAGAGTGTAGATAGAGGCTGCTGGACTATATATCTGCATTACTTACTGTTGATTGATTGTTATCCTGTGGCCCAGTCTGTCTTTACTGTTGTACTACTTGAAGGCCTTGGCTTGGACAGCAACATATGTAAACCTTCCCAGAATACTGTATTTATTTATCTGTTTCACAGTTGCATTAATCTGTTTATATGTATGTCCAAGTCTAAACAGCTATATGACATGGCATATACAACTGTAATAGTACACAAATAAAGCTTTCCCATGTATGCAGACATGTGTGTGGTGTTATATCCTTTGACCTCTCTGTGGGTATATGTTGCAGGCAACAGTTGCCATTTGTATGGGTGGCTCATACAGTGTCCAGTTGGTAAGGTGGCAACTGTAGGCATAGTGGTTATTCCATTTTGTGTGCACCTTCTACGTATGTATCTTCCTATACATATCTCTGTGTGTATGTGTAGTTACATATATAGCTATGTATATATATATATATATATATATATATATGTATGTATATATGTATCTGCATATATGTGTCTATGTATATGTATCTTAGAAATGTTGATTGCATCCACATTGTGCAATTGTGCATTGCCTATGGTAGCCAGACTGTACTGCATCATATGTTACTGATACCAGCCTGACATCATACAGGTGGGATGGAGCACTGTTAACATCTTGTGCCCATGTTGTGTCAGGTCCTGGTTATGGAATTTGCAACAGTTGGTATTGTATTACAGGGCAGATGTGTTTGGCTGTGGGGGGGGGGGGGATATCTATGCGTGCAAGACATATGTTGCTTGGGCCTCATCACCCCCATTAACGGTGCATGTGGGCATATATGTTTTTGTTATGTTCTCTTTTATATCTATAGATATATGTCTGTATATACATATATAGATATATATTTATGGTTACCTATATATATATATATATATATATATATATATATATATATATATATATATATATATATATATATATATATATATACACTGATACATTTGCTTAACCTGTATAGGCATTGCTTATCCCTGCACAAACAGTCATAAACCCACTTACTGCTGCTTAAAAGTGCTACTCCCTACTCCCGCTTACCCCCACACTAATTTCTTTAAAAGAAAAGAAAAAAGGGTTGATAGGAAAGTGATGAAAAAGGGGCACAAAAAGGGAAAGACAGTAGGGAAAATAGCTAGGGATGTGCAGGAAGGGTGTAGGGAAGGTCCATAGCTGCCCACTTCTTCTACAGCAACAGCTGTGCATATACACTGAATCTGGAGGTAGATTTGGACACTCCAACCCCTGAGAGAGGGGTGAGGATAACAATAATATGTTGTGATGCCAATTAGACCAACCAAGGTATCACGCACGTGGGACTAGCGTGCACGGTCCCAAAGAAAGCAGGAATATGAAACCAAAAACGGACCAGCACATGCAGGATAGTAAAATAATATTTATTGCTCCATAGTTGTACAAACAACCATATCAGCAGTGGTAAAAACCTCTGCTGAAGCAAACCGGTTTCGGCTAATGTTAGCCTTTCTCAATGCCTAGTATCAAATAAAGTAAATGAAAACGTCCACCATGTTGAAACATTTATATAGTCCCACTCTTAAAGGGATATAACCCATATGTAAGTTGAATACAAGTGTTTGCAATATACAAGACACATTATGAAACCAATACCCATATTAAACAAAGATATATATATCCTACAAAGTTGTAACATATTACAAATGTAGAAATATAAACAATTATCTGCACATGTTTATTAATATGTGCAGATAGTATGAGACAGTGAAGATATGGATACCATGCCACTCTGAATATAATACAAATACAAATGCATATGTAGCTGGCATATATTGTTTTATAAAACTAAATAGTGCCAGCCATAGTGAATAATTCAATATTACATGTTGCATGGTTACCAACATAATTTGAAAAATGAAAATAGGATAAAAATATTTAACTCAATATATTGGTTCTAATGTGTTTAATCCTGGCCTAAAAAGACCCCCTAACCTGATAATCCATTTATTCTCCATATCATTACGTTTCTGATGCCATCCTGCTTTAAATTTGCGATGTAGAATAATTCTATCTATAATGACAAATGTAAAAGTGGCTGAAGGGTGTTCCAGGGTGTGTTTATATAAAGCATTGGTGGTACGTCTGTTCCTAATGGCACTCATATGTTCACATATTCTCAGTTTGACAGACCTGGAGGTCTGTCCAATGTAAAATGCAGAGCAATTACAAGTGGCCAAATATATGGCCCAATCAGAACTGCAATTAGCAAATATCCTGATATCAAAAACCTGAGATGTATTTTTACTAGAAAATTCCCTGGTTTTGAGCATATATTTGCAGAAAGAACAGTGGCCACATGGAAAGCTACCTTTAAGTATTTGTCCCCCTAAAGTGGTTTGTAGAGAATTATGTGGAGTGTATCTCTTGTAATGAGTGAAGAAAGAGTTTAAATTCCTACCTCTGCGGTAGGAAAAAGAACATTGTTCAGGTAATATGCGGTTCAAAATTTCGTGTGACCGTAAAATGTCCCAATGTTGATTGATTATCTCAATAAAACGGTTGGTATTGGCCCCATATGTGGTAACTAGCCTCAAAATGGACTTGTTCTTTGATCCTGACTGAGTCTGTTGCTTAAATTTATATTGTAATAATTCAAAATGTGGTAAATTGTTGACAGTCTTCAAAGATTTGGAAATGTTGTATGTTTTATATCCACGATCAACAAATCTATTGAATAAATCATCACAAAAAAGAGCACAATCCTGTGAAGAAGAGCATATCCTTTTCATTCTCATAAATTGAGATTTGGGAATATTCTGGATGATGTGGCATGGATGACAGCTGTCTGCATGTAACAGAGTGTTGTACTGAGGAAATTTCCTGTGAACAGACGTGGCTAGGGTATTATCCTCAAGTCTCGTGACCAGAACGTCCAAAAACACAATGCTTCCATGTTCAATATTAGCTGTAAATTTAATTCCAAAAGAATTATCATTTAGATACTCCACAAAATTAGAAAGTTGTTCCTTATTGCCACGCCACACCATCCAACAATCGTCCAGATATCTCCTCCAAATATCTAAATACGGAAGGAATGTATTGTGTTGTGTATCGTATATATATATATATATATATATGTGGCCTCAAAATAACCCATGAAAAGATCCGCATATATGGGGGCAAACGAAGCCCCCATTGCTGTTCCATTAATTTGCCAATAGGCTTTACCATTATAGTAAAAGATGTTTTTGCACACTACAAATTCCGTAAGTTTGGTCAAAAAGTTGTTGAATTCAGTTGAATATAGATTGGATTTGTACAGCCAGTAGGAAACAGCTAAGATGCCTAGTTCATGTGGTATGCTAGTATATAATGAGGCTACATCAAGAGTACACAACCACCAAGAGGATTCTAATTGTGAATCTTTAACAATATTCAAGAATTCCGTTGTGTCCTGAATGCGTGATCTAATATGAGTCAACAATGGGTTTAAATATTGTGTAAGGAAGGCTGATAGAGGTTCAGTTAAAGATCCACGCCCAGATACAATGGGCCTACCTGGGGGGTTATGAGCATCCTTGTGTATTTTAGGTAACAAATACAGGTATTGTGGAATAGGTTCCTCCACCTGCAACTGTTTAGCTAACTGTTCAGTGATTACCCCCTGGTTAATGGACACTTCCAAAAACCTATCAATTTCTTCCTTAAAGCGTGGAGTGGGATCTACATTTAACTCTCTGTAATAGCTAGAATCGGATAATTGTCGAAGAGCCTCATTGGTGTAAGCTTGATGGTCCATGACCACAATAGTACCCCCCCCCCTTGTCGGCCATAGTAATAACTAACTGATGATTATTTTTAAGTTCTAACAAGGCCTGTCTTTCCATGGGAGATAAATTATTAAATTGTGGTTGGTACACATTGGCAAAGTGTAGCTCTTTCATAATGCATTCCCTGAAAATGGAAACATATTTGTTCATCGGAGGAACAAAAGAAGATTTTCCAAATCTGAATTCAGTTGATCTTTGAGAATCATCATTGTCTGAAAAAAATATTTTGAGGTTTAGTAGTTTACAAAAATCATTAACATCATTTAATAAATCATTTTCAGAAACCACAGAACTTGGGACAAAATTCAATCCTTTATTTAGAAGTGTAATCTGGACTGGGGAAAGAACAGTCGAAGAAATATTATAAACATTATTGGTTACTTTATCATTTGTTTCAACAGATTCTGTAAGGTTGGGGTGTTTAAACCTAGATCTGTGTTTTCTGCCCCCCCTCCTCCTACCCTTTGATCTAAAGGGGTCATCTGTCTTCTTTTGGCTACTGGGGACGCCTGGCGTGAAGACACTTCTCCATCAGTAGCCGAAGAAGTTTCCTCTTCGGAAGTAAAATCTGAAGAAATGTTTTGATGTCTAAGAATAGACCTAGGTCTTTTTTATTATTGTTACCCCTCTGAGTATTTTTTTGTTCACTAAATCTAACTGTTTTTTGACTGATAAAGGGTTTCCCTTTTTCATAATCCATAAGGTCACGCTGAAATTTATTGATCTTACGTTTCATCAATTGTTTTTCAAGAATAGACAAATCCTTGGCCAAATCTGAAACATACTGAGAATAATACTCCTGCTTATTGAATTGTTCAGCCTCCACACACAAACTCTGAATATCCGAAAGATTGGCAGTAATAATTCTGTCATAATATTTTAACAAACATTCTACAAATAACATGGAAGATGAATGTTGAGCTTCAGCCCAGTCTTTGGATAACTCCTTATCAATCTGTGCCACTAAAGGTTGTAGGTGTACCCTCAACCCCCTTGGTGTTATGTCCTTAGCTTGGTAAGCTTTAAACAGTTTCATGTGCCATACATTAGATCGCAAGATCTTCATCTGTCTCCCAAGTTTTGTGAAAGCATAACTACATTTCTGTTGGTCATTTGTTGTAGAATTGGACATATGTGAACCCGCATTAGTGGCCAGGCCAAACACCTCAAGATTATCCCTATCAGATGTTAACCCATGTAAAATTTCGTTTAAATCCATATTTAGATAGTTCCAAAAACCAATTGAAAAACAATCAGGACTTGTAAATTTCTAAAACAGCCTCAAACAGGAGTAGTTTATGATTGAAAATATATTTATATTGGAAAAAATCCAAAGAAAAAATCAAGTTCAAGGTATTTAAAGATGTCTGGATTGTTGTAGTCAATGCACCAACACTAACCATCTATTATTAGAAACCCCATTACTATAAATGACCAATCAATGAATTACATTGACCAGCAAAATGCTAACCATAGATAATGAAATGATAGTAATCCAATGCATCATTAGATCAAAAATGATAAAAACATATATAAAGCATGTGTCCCAATGAAACAAGACCACAATCAAATGTGGTAACTGGTTCGACGTTCGTCTCAACCAGTATCCCTAATGCTGATGGTTATCCATCCAACATCAAAAGAAACAAAGGCCACCTAAATATACCAATTGTAGTTTAAATAGAATGATATGATATAATTTGGTCTGCAACCCATTAGGACTAACTTGACAATATCAAAGAAGCTAGATCAAATGTTCCTGACTAGATCAACCTTCATCTCATCTAGTGCTCATATTGTCTGTGTTGAAAAAATATTTAACACTAACCAAAATATATTGGTCACCGTAGATAGGTCAAAAGATAAGGTAGTGTGGCGTGATTTATTAGCTACACTCAACCAGACACAAAACCCATTCAGTTATGTTAATAAAACTACATTCTGGTGAGGATGTCCCAAAAAAAGGCAAGCCCGGAATGAAATATTCTCATTCTGAAAGAAAGTGACGTAGGGCCAAACCAATAATACGAGATAATGTCCAAAAAAAGCACATTATAAGACAACTGTTGCCCTAAACCTGTATATATTGTGACCAACAGAAACGAATTGTATATTATTAACTATGTACTGACATACAAACAATAAGTCAGAAAGTGTGTAAGGCATAAGGAATCCAAAACCTTCGCATTAGCCTAGTATTATAGCATAATGAGCCATGAAAACCAAATAGTGATTGTTATTAAATCTGTTGTAAAAGTCAGATGGCCAATCTTTGAAAAGAACATGAATCATAATGCATATTTAAGTCAAAACATATTGAGCTCAACAAGGTGAATTGAGATACACCCCAATCATTCATACAAGTTATTAGCCCAAAACAAAAGCACAGTTTGTATTCTGAGAGTCCAAAGTAATGTCTGTTCCCAATCGAAGAACCTGGAAATATATCAGGCTCGCATAAGCCACTGTACCAAAATGGCAAGCTGTCAATGGTGATGAGTTCCACAATCGCAAACAGTTACTTCAATCGCTTATTTGTCCACTTCACGGACTCAAAAAAACCGAAGATAGTATAACTTAACCCCGGTATAAATACCAGCCTAACATGTGCTAAATACCATTAGTCATATGTAGATGTTAAATCCTCGGACTCGAGAAAATGAATTTAGTCAAAAAATATTATAGTCATATTGTGTTAAAGGACACAATATATGAAATTGCCAGTAGATAATATAGAATATTCGACAACATAAGTTCGTCCATCAATAGGAGGACTGCAAACCGTCAAAATGGCGGACCTCCCTCAAAGCTCATAGAATAAACAAGTCCCACACAGTACCTTAGAGTAAAAAGCACACGTTTCTGTAAACCAGTCGGTCGAAAAATGAGCAAACGGCAAATGATGTTAATTCATGGCTGTCTCGTCACCATATGAAGCCACCATCCATAGACCAGGCCCAATGAGTGTAATTCCAAAGTTGACTGAAGACCAAACGTGTCCGGAGCAACCCCCAGCAAAAAAGTATATCTTTCGGCAGGAAAAAGACTTCAGAAAAGAACCAATGTCATGGAAAAAGTCCAATGGAATGTTATACTTATATCGACGATAATCCAAATCAGGCAATATCCAAAAGAGAAGACTGGTGGAGAAGAGCAACAATCCAGGCGTCCCCAGCGCGAAAAGGAAGACTTGCGACTGCAACCAAACCAACCAAGGTATCACGCACGTGGGACTAGCGTGCACGGTCCCAAAGAAAGCAAGAATATGAAACCAAAAACGGACCAGCACATGCAGGATAGTAAAATAATATTTATTGCTCCATAGTTGTACAAACAACCATATCAGCAGTGGTAAAAACCTCTGCTGAAGCAAACCGGTTTCGGCTAATGTTAGCCTTTCTCAATGCCTAGTATCAAATAAAGTAAATGAAAACTTCCACCATGTTGAAACATTTATATAGTCCCACTCTTAAAGGGATATAACCCATATGTAAGTTGAATACAAGTGTTTGCAATATACAAGACACATTATGAAACCAATACCCATATTAAACAAAGATATATATATCCTGCAAAGTTGTAACATATTACAAATGTAGAAATATAAACAATTATCTGCACATGTTTATTAATATGTGTAGATAGTATGAGGCAGTGAAGATATGGATACCATGCCACTCTGAATATAAGACAAATACAAATGCATATGTAGCTGGCATATATTGTTTTATAAAACTAAATAGTGCCAGCCATAGTGAATAATTCAATATTACATGTTGCATGGTTACCAACATAATTTGAAAAATGAAAATAGGATAAAAATATTTAACTCAATATATTGGTTCTAATGTGTTTAATCCTGGCCTAAAAAGACCCCCTAACCTGATAATCCATTTATTCGCCATATCATTAAGTTTCTGATGCCATCCTGCTTTAAATTTGCGATGTAGAATAATTCTATCTATAATGACAAATGTAAAAGTGGCTGAAGGGTGTTCCAGGGTGTGTTTATATAAAGCATTGGTGAATGCCTGTTCCTAATGGCACTCATATGTTCACATATTCTCAGTTTGACAGACCTGGAGGTCTGTCCAATGTAAAATGCAGAGCAATTACAAGTGGCCAAATATATGGCCCAATCAGAACTGCAATTAGCAAATATCCTGATATCAAAAACCTGAGATGTATTTTTACTAGAAAATTCCCTGGTTTTGAGCATATATTTGCAGAAAGAACAGTGGCCACATGGAAAGCTACCTTTAAGTATTTGTCCCCCTAAAGTGGTTTGTAGAGAATTATGTGGAGTGTATCTCTTGTAATGAGTGAAGAAAGAGTTTAAATTCCTACCTCTGCGATAGGAAAAAGAACATTGTTCAGGTAATATGCGGTTCAAAATTTCGTGTGACCGTAAAATGTCCCAATGTTGATTGATTATCTCAATAAAACGGTTGGTATTGGCCCCATATGTGGTAACTAGCCTCAAAATGGACTTGTTCTTTGATCCTGACTGAGTCTGTTGCTTAAATTTATATTGTAATAATTCAAAACGTTTGCAGGTGGAGGAACCTATTCCACAATACCTGTATTTGTTACCTAAAATACACAAGGATGCTCATAACCCCCCAGGTAGGCCCATTGTATCTGGGCGTGGATCTTTAACTGAACCTCTATCAGCCTTCCTTACACAATATTTAAAACCATTGTTGACTCATATTAGATCACGCATTCAGGACACAACAGAATTCTTGAATATTGTTAAAGATTCACAATTAGAATCCTCTTGGTTGTGTACTCTTGATAGTACTCTTGAATTCCGCATATTACCTGAACAATGTTCTTTTTCCTACCGCAGAGGTAGGAATTTAAACTCTTTCTTCACTCATTACAAGAGATACACTCCACATAATTCTCTACAAACCACTTTAGGGGGACAAATACTTAAAGGTAGCTTTCCATGTGGCCACTGTTCTTTCTGCAAATATATGCTCAAAACCAGGGAATTTTCTAGTAAAAATACATCTCAGGTTTTTGATATCAGGATATTTGCTAATTGCAGTTCTGATTGGGCCATATATTTGGCCACTTGTAATTGCTCTGCATTTTACATTGGACAGACCTCCAGGTCTGTCAAACTGAGAATATGTGAACATATGAGTGCCATTAGGAACAGACGTACCACCAATGCTTTATATAAACACACCCTGGAACACCCTTCAGCCACTTTTACATTTGTCATTATAGATAGAATTATTCTACATCGCAAATTTAAAGCAGGATGGCATCAGAAACTTAATGATATGGAGAATAAATGGATTATCAGGTTAGGGGGTCTTTTTAGGCTAGGATTAAACACATTAGAACCAATATATTGAGTTAAATATTTTTATCCTATTTTCATTTTTCAAATTATGTTGGTAACCATGCAACATGTAATATTGAATTATTCACTATGGCTGGCACTATTTAGTTTTATAAAACAATATATGCCAGCTACATATGCATTTGTATTTGTATTATATTCAGAGTGGCATGGTATCCATATCTTCACTGTCTCATACTATCTGCACATATTAATAAACATGTGCAGATAATTGTTTATATTTCTACATTTGTAATATGTTACAACTTTGTAGGATATATATATCTTTGTTTAATATGGGTATTGGTTTCATAATGTGTCTTGTATATTGCAAACACTTGTATTCAACTTACATATGGGTTATATCCCTTTAAGAGTGGGACTATATAAATGTTTCAACATGGTGGAAGTTTTCATTTACTTTATTTGATACTAGGCATTGAGAAAGGCTAACATTAGCCGAAACCGGTTTGCTTCAGCAGAGGTTTTTACCACTGCTGATATGGTTGTTTGTACAACTATGGAGCAATAAATATTATTTTACTATCCTGCATGTGCTGGTCCGTTTTTGGTTTCATATTCGTGATGCCAATTAGACCAGATTACATGTGTTCAGTGGACACATGTGCGAAATGGTCAGCTATATATGGGGCGAGATTTTTTTGGGGGGAACAGGTTGCCCTTTTTTTTTCAGGTGAGAGTGGGATGTTGGGGAAGGATAGTAGGAATATTTGGGGAGGTAGGTTGGGTAGGGTAACAGACAAGGCAAACAAGACACATACAGGGGAGATATATGACATGTGGGGGGTAAACACCTTGATGGGGAGGGGTGTTGGGAAATTAGAAACCCATAAGCCTCCTAGTGGAAACAGTGGGATTGAGGTCCCTACCCATGGGCAGTCACCACTGCACCTTCACAGCCCCAAAGGTGTGCTGGGGGCTGAGTCGGAGAGCCAGGCCGACCCTCTAGTTGCAACATGTGGCCCTTGAGCTGGCATAGCAGATCTCTAAACTGCTGATTGAGCTCACTACGCACCACGACCCAGACCTGGTGATGGGTGACAGGTTCCTGTCCGCGCCCGCTCCCGAGGGGGGTGAGCCCCATCCCCTGAGGTGGTTCCACCTGAAGGTGGTGCAGGACCAATGGATGAGAAGGTCCCGGGTTGGGCCCCAGATGTGCTGGTGCCTGGTGCCACATGCAGCTGAGGTGGAACAGGTGGGTCCACTGGGACCCGCATTCCCATACGTGCTATGGTGTTTATGTTTTATCAACATATGTGGGTTAGTAATAGTCAACACATTCTAGAATTAGGTATAACAGAATGCATAGATATTCCCATTAACCCAGACACCACATATGCAACAGTTGCATAGCAAACAGAACACATGCATATATGGGACCACAGTGGTAATTACATCATACAGGTACATTGATGGCACCATGCCACCAATGCTAGAGTATTTCAACATAGCACATGCATAGAAACAGATTTAAATAATTATCAAACAATAGGACATATGTCCCAACATTACAGTGAAGTCATCACATACCAATTGAGTTGGGTATTTAGTTTATTGTTGCAAATATGGTGTGGGGGGGAGAAAGATGTCAATTAACAACTAGTATATTCCTGTAGTTCACATTACTTTCCTAGTCAGTGCTGTTATGTGTACCTTACAAGTATTAGTACACTACCCTCTTGCCTTAGTTTGGATAGTGATATGGCTGTCGACATCTATATACATGAAATGGTTTTACCTGCAGTAGACTCCTCTTACCTGGTATACTTGTGGAGGAATTGTTTGTTAACACTAACTAACTGTTTCTACACATACTCCCAGACTCCAGGTTGATGTTATGCACATACCTGTCCATCTCTTCTTGCACAGACTCTGGCCATGTCTTGACCACATGCAGGTGAACCGGGACATATGTAGACTATTGCTCTCTTCAACTTTTAGTGACTTACAACACTCTTATACAGGATTTCCTGGACAGTTATATTAGGAAGCACAGTGTGGGCGACAGTAATGAGTGATACCTTATTATTCAGAGCAGCTTTAACAGTTACAATGCCATACTATACCAGAGTAAACAGTACCAGTACAGGGTAACAATCTTTTATTTCTAGGCACAGTGTTCGTATTTGACGGACCTGTGGGAGCAATGTTTGTTAACACTACTTGAATGTTGCCACACAAATTACCAGAATCCACATTAGTATTATGCACATACATCTCACTCTGTTACTGTACACACTCTGGTCACAGCTTGACAACATGAGGATGTAGATGGGACATACTTGGCTTATTACTCTCATAACCTTTTGGGGAGTTGCTAGTGTGACAGGTTTGTTCTTATAGATGTGCGGCAATCGGTCGTATTTCCTGTTTGCTGCCTAAACTTCTGGGATCACCCCACTGATTTCCCAGGGGGACAGGGTGACAGGCAGCAGATATGGGCCAATATACTTGACATTCTGGACATATGTGTACAGTTATGGAGTATGATTTTGTAGGCAGCCTACTTCCACTGCCAGGATTCAGACCATGGCTGTATCTGCTAACACTAAAACACTGCCCATCACAGTTGTGTGTGCTATATAGATATTGCTGTATATCTCTTATCTGATTTCTATGTATAATTCTCCTGTGATTTTACATTCTGACCTTGTACTACATCACTCTTATACATGATTTCCTAGACAGTTATATTATGTAGCACACTATGGGTGACAGTGATGATTAATACCTTATTATTCAGAACAACTGCAACAATAGCAATGCCATACAATACCAAAGTAAACAGCACCAGTACAGGCTATCAATCTTTTGTTTCTGGGCACAATGTTCATATCTGATGGACCTGTGGGAGCAATGTTTGTTAGCACTAGCGGAATGTTGACAAAGTTACACATTAGTATTATGCACTTACATCTCACTCTGTTACTGTGCACACTCTGGTCACAGCTTGACAACATGGGGTTGTAGATGGGACATACTTGGCATATTACTCTCATAACAGTTTGGGAAGTTGCTAGAGCGACAGGTTTGTTCTTATAGACGTGTGACAATCAGTTCTATTTCTTGTTTGCAGCCTATACATCTGGGATCATCCCACTGATTTCCCAGGGGGACAGAGTGATAGGCAGCAGATATGGGCCAATTTACTGGACATATCTGTACAGTTGTGGGGTATGATTCTGTATGCAGACTACTACCACTCCCAGGATTCGAACCATGGCTGT
Source organism: Protopterus annectens (assembly GCF_019279795.1). NCBI lineage: Eukaryota > Metazoa > Chordata > Ceratodontiformes > Protopteridae > Protopterus > Protopterus annectens. Next base: position 690,751,629 of record NC_056743.1, read on the forward strand.
GTGTGCTAAAAATACAACAGTTCACATCTCAGTTGTGTGTGCTGTTTGGATTTTGTTGTTTGTCTTTGCACTGTTTTCTGTCTATGTCTCTCATAGTTTTACTAAATGACCTCTGGGGATTACACCAGTGATATACAGACATTTCTACACATTTTATTTATGTTGCACAGTGTGAGTAACAGTGCTTAATACAACAGTACTATTACGTGATTGCAAATCTACATTACCATATGATACCAAAGTAAACACATGCAGTCCAGCAGTTAGACCTTTTTTGTCAGGCTATTATGCTTTTATTTACATACAACCTATATGAGACTCTTCCTGCCATATTCTCTGGTGTATGCAGTACTTGCCTTAAACAATACAGGCTTTATACAGGCAATTAACTTACTAATACTTTTAGATTTATTTCCTATGACAGTACATGCAAGAGTATTTCTAACCTTCCTCGTGTCACAACCTCTCCAAGCAACATCTATGGTCCTCCTGGTTCGCAGCCTGCTCACTTGCCGCTGTGAAGGATATAAGAGGAATATTTAGCCATACCAATCCATAATATACATGAGCTGGCAATTATTAAACAGGTAGTGGAGTGATACTTACACACATCTGGGACCTCCCATGTCCTCCTAGCCTCATGGATCTACTGATCTAAGAGATCCCTCTTTCACCACTTCAGGTTGGCATAGAGATGCCTGACCTGCTCACCAGTTCAGGGTATGCCAGTGGCACTGGTGAGGTCACGGGCGAGACAGTCTCAGGCTTTCGCTTTATATTGGGAACCCTGGTACTGGCCCTGCAGAAGACTCTGCTCATGGTCTTTGACAAGGAGTCCTGCCATGACTCTGGACCCCTGGATGCCCCAGTGCTGCGCCCAAAAGTGCAAACCCTCTCTCATTCCAGACATGGTGCCTGCAAGGGGAAGCTACAACCAGTTATGAGATGTATTTCCACTTTTTGGGTTTATATAAGGCTGATTTCCCACACTTTGCTGTGATTGGATGGTTTTGAAAAGGCTGAGCTATGGGCAAACCTGATTACCTAAGGTTGGCATTGTTTAAAGGGGTATATCAATGGGCAAATTGAGTTAGCTGGCCTGCACATTGCTTACAGCTACTAAGCTGGCCTGTGCAATGCTTAGCATTGGTTAATATTTAATTTGCATTATATTTGCTTTGTGGCATTGATTTATTATTCATTACATGTTATATATGTGTCTGGTATCCATGATGCATGTGTACGTACACTGTATGGGGTCCTTGTGTTTATTAGGGGAATTCAGCACTTTATAACAATTACACCTCACATCTAGGCTTACTGCAGTACTCCAGTTCACATATTTATGTTATGTAGTAGGTTATAGAACATAAGACTGTATATAGATTCCTTTCACATGTTCAGTTTGATTTTACTATAGTGTGGATTTGTTTGGTGATACCTCAGTCTTGTGTACTGCTTTGATGGCTTAGTGTTTAACTACTGTGACTATAGTGTATAGGATTCTGGGTTCAAGTTCTGAAAAGGCTGTTTATTGTATTTCTGGCCAGAACAGCGGCTGTTGCATACAGCGTGATTAAGGCACTTATAAGCTGGTTTTCGTGGGTTTGCGAAAGGGTAAGCAATGCTAAACTCCGGTTAAATATGCTTACAGAGAGTTAGCTTCAATATTGCTTAACCTGTGTGCGCATTACTTACACACACACAAATAGCCTTAATCCCGCTTACTAGTGCTTACTACTGCTTAATAGCGCTTATACTTGCTTACTCCCACTGACCACTGCACTAATTTAGACAGTAATGTCTAATGGTTCTTGGGAAGGTGGGAGATTTGGAAGCTGTATGGAGTTATCATTCATTACACATTTTATCTTCCATTTGTATCCCTGATTCCTGTGTACATATACTGTATGGGGCACATGTGATTATCTATGGACTTTGCAACATTATGACACTGACACCTCACATCTGCATTTACTGCAGTATTCCAGTTCACAAATATATGTTATTTAGTAGGTTATGCAACTAAAAATATTGGTCATAAACTGATTTGACATGGAAAACAGAATGCTGCATGGGGACTCAAACCGGGAATGACTGCTCATAAGGCAAATGCTCTGTCCTCTACACTATTGCTATACTGCTTCATTTGCATATATCTTGCTTTTTATCCTCTTCTGCCATTTAAGATGCATTAACCGTAGCTAAGCGATGGGCAAACCCGCGCACCTACGGTTAAATTTAATCTGTTTCATAAAAAAATAAAGTATCTTTATATTTTTGTGTTAACTATTGCTTTGTACACGTGGGAGGATGTTGCTGGGGGTATGTGTACACCTATGAGCAGTCTCGCTCATTCTTTTAGGACTTTCTGCTGTTCTTCATTGCAGGGGCATGTATATTCTGAGAGCTCTGCTCTCAGACACGCCCCCTGCACTCTTACAAGCTCCATGTAAGATTAGGAGCTCAGGCAGCGCGCCTTCATTAATATGCATGGCATGCTGCCATCCTGCTCCTAAATGGCCGCTTCCATAAAGGACTAAGCTAGCCCTGCACA
>NC_056743.1:690759185-690851685 GCF_019279795.1 Protopterus annectens
AGGCGAAGAAATTGTGATTTTGGAATGTTTCTGCAAATATGGGGGGGGGGGTGAAAGCTGGAGGCATGGAGTAAGGAGTTGTATTGGGGATATTTACGATAAATTTCTGTTGTTAGTGTATGATCTACATTTCTTGTTACTAAGACATCTAAAAAGCTAATCTGATTAGTGTCATAAGTTATTGTAAATTCAATACCCCATTTGTTTTCATTCAAATAAGTCACAAACTCCTTAAGATATACGATGTTAGATCTCCATACCATCCAGCAATCATCCAAATATCTCCTCCATATATCAATTTCATCAATGTAGATGTTATGAGCTCTGTCATAAATAATTTGGCCTTCAATGTAGGCCATAAACAGGTCTACATATATTGGAGCAAATGAAGCCCCCATGGCTGTGCCTTTGGTATGTAAATAACATTCATTGCCATAGAATATCACATTTTTGGTTAACACATGTTCCACCATGTATAGTAACAGTGTACTGAAACCTGGGGGATATAATTCTGACTTTGTTAACCAATATTCCAAAGCATCTAGGCCAGCCCAATGGGGGATGTTAGTATATAATGCAGAGACATCCAAAGTACACAAATACCACCCTTCCTCAAGCTGTATATCTGGTATTATTCGGAGGAATTCAGTCGTATCTTGTATTCTTGCTCTAACACATTGGAGCAAAGGCTTGAGATGTAATGTGAGAAACTGAGATAATGGTTCAGTGATAGAACCTCTACCCGAGACTATCGGTCGACCAGGTGGATGGTTTGGGTCCTTATGGATCTTAGGGAGGAAGTAAATGTATTGGTTACAAGGATCTGTTACTGTAAGATGATGTTGAATATCTTGTGTTATAATGCCTTCCTCTCTAGCTAGTTGTAAGAATTTGTCTATTTTCTTTTTGAATCCTAGTGTAGGATCAATCACCATATATGTATAGTATCTATTATCTGATAATTGTCGCATCGCTTCAGAATTATATGATGACCAATCCTGTACTACAATGGCACCCCCTTGTCTGCTGTTAGTATTACTAGTTTCTTGTTGTTAGCCATTTCCACAATAGTGTCCATCTCCTTCCTGGACACATTATTCTGTTTGACATGGGAATCCTTGAAAATGAAGTGTAAATCTTTGAGAGTGGAGTTATAGAACATGGATACAATCGGAGGTATGGGTGGCATAAATGTTGATTTATGATATCTGAATCTGGCATCATTATCTAAATTGCCTTCTGTCTGAAAAAACTGTTTCAGGTTGAGTAATCTACAAAACTCAGAGATATCATTAGCAAATGAATCTTCAGAAATAAAAAAAACAGGAATAAAATTAAGTCCTTTATTAAGAATTTGAATTTGTGTTGTGGACAGTGTTGTAGATGAAATGTTTAACACATTGTTTATTTCTGAACAATCAGTTTCAATAGGTCTACCATGTTTTCCACCCCTGTGTTTCCTCCCACCCCGTTTGTACCTTTGGCTAAAGGGCCCAAAGAGTTTCTTCTTTTAGAAGCTGGCAAGTCGGCAGGATGTTGTATACTGGACTCTAAAGTGGTGGAGGAATCATCCCCTGATTCGTCACAACTTGAATTATTCGATTTTTCCGATTTTTTCAGGATAGACCTGGGTCTCTTCTTTTTATTGACCTTTCTATGGGAAGGCTCAAACCTAACATGTTTGTTACTTGAAAAGGGGTGTCCCCCTTCATAATCACTTAAGTCACGGTGACATTTAACCATTTTTTTATCTTTCAGTGTCTGTCCGAAGCTTGGTGTGCGATTGAACCTTGTGGTGAAGTTTACAAGTTGCACTTTATAAAGCATAGTAATTATTAGACATGAAGCATAATTATTCCTCATGTGTGTTGTTCGAGAATTAACTGTTATCCCTCTTTCATCTTCCACAGTTGAACCAGAGGCAAATCTAACTGTCAAAAGAGATGGTGATAATACCAAGCTGAAATGCACAGTTAGTGGATTTTACCCTCGAGACATTGATGTATATTTTGTTAAAGATAAAGACAAAATTGAAACAGCAACAACCACTGGAATTCTGCCAAACAGTGATGGAACATATTATATTGCGAAATGGATAGAAATTGATCCACAAAATAAAAATCAGTACTCCTGCCATGTTGAGCATGAACATTTAAAGTTGAATCGGAAGCTTGGTAAGTAATTTGTTTTTAAACAGCTTTATAAATACATTCAGTGTGCCTTAAATATTAGCATGACATATAATTAATGAAATAAGAGAAGGCCATGTTTGGTAATTAAGCCAAAAAGCAAATGGCTGAAAGTTTCTTTGAGCATTTAACTACAATTAGGTTAGCCTTCCTGTTGCAGTCATAGCTGATATCCTATGTATTACTTAGCTTTGGTCTCATACGTTACTTAGCTTTGGTCTCGTACGTTTTTTACCTTCACAACTTATTCACGCAACATCGTTTTTTTACAGAAAATAAAGCTCCCTATATCTTTTCCTTCCTCAGTGACAATGAGACAAATCAGAAAATATCCTAAGCAATCCCCATGTCAAGTAACCTTTCTCACTTTTAGACACTACAGTCCTTGACTCAGTACTTCCTCACATTAACAGTCTGTCATAATGGAAGAGTAGCCCAAATGGAAGTGTAGCCCAACATGTTCCTCATTACGGAAGAGACAAAGGGAACTGTCTGTGTAAGTATCTGCCTGTACAGTCCCACCATTTACTTAAAACTGCATCCTGTAAGCATCTGTGATAAGAGAGAGGAACTGCACAGCCTGCATAATCGGTTCATTATTTACTGATAAGCTGCAAGGTCTTACTTATCCAAAACTTATCCAACCAGTTCATTCACCCCAAAGCCAGTCCTCAAAAGGTTTTCTTGATATCTGTGTCACACATGTGTACAGTCAATCACTGATTTTAAACCCATTTACTTTTTCAGGAATGCATCTGCTGTCATCCTTCACACTTTCTGTGAAGTAATACTTCCTTGTATCACCCTGGAGCCATCCTTTTCATCCCTGTTGCATCCTCAAAACTATTTCCTTTTCCTATCCCTTATTCTCTCTCTGTCTTTCTTTTTTAATAGTTTCATATCAATACTTTGTATTCTCTTAAGGTCATTGAATGTTTCTGCCATGCTCCTCCTTCTCTGCCACTTTTCTCAAGACTGCATGTGTTAGGTTGTTTTGTTCTCTCTCTTTCTTTGGCTACTAATGCACCAGAATTCTTCCCCTACTCTGTACTGCTTCTATCCTTGAATTCAAAGAGTCAATGAGTCAAAGAAAACTTTATTGTTATTCAGAACTACAAAGCAGTGTAGCTAAGAAATTACAATGCTTCATTCTCAATGCAGGAAACAGTTGCACATATAGACAGAGAAAAATTAATAAAATATCACAACAGAATTTTAATAAGTAGCAATTTGTAAGTAAAATAGGACAGCAGTGACCCACACCCATCCCAGAACAGGAGACAAGGAAGACAAGGAACAATATAAAGGTAATATTGTCAAAATAAAACTGAAACAATAGCAGCATATCTGTGAATAGACTGAATTATTGCACAGTTTGTATATTGCACTTTACATTCCTTCAGTGTGGGGATAATTTTTCCATAACTAGAAAGTATATTCAATGATCTCTCCTTATGACTTCATTGTCATCTCTGTAAGTATTCATTTCCTTGACCTACAGTTTCTTTCTTTTAAGAGAACTAAACAGTTTTAGGAGGACACCAACAATCTTGGCATTCTTCTTGACTGTAGCTTCACGTCTCAGATCGAGTTACTGTCATAGAGTTAGTGAATATTTTGCATCTTTTGCCAAATCTCTCTTTTTTTCATTTTCCCCATCTACTTCAGCCAGCAAACCTCTCAAAGTTCACACTTACTCATATTTTGGACTTGAGCTACATGAAATAGTTAAAATGAAGGAAATACCTATGAACTAGGTTGTAATGTGGAAATTACTGTGGTTAATTGTAATGAATATGTCATATTCTTCCAAAATATCCATGCCTTATTACAGATGCCATTTCTGAACCAGTCAGATGTTAATAAACAGACCTCATATGTAAGGTATTATTGTTGACTTTTGGACAAAGGCCACTCTTGTCTCTTTACATCACAGGAGTTGTGATGTTAAGTGTACATAACGTCTGGCCTGCCTCTGTACTTTAGCTCCTTGCTAAAATCATTTAAAGATTGGCTTCTCCTAATTATTAGTTAACCTTGAGTAGTTTTATGTTATTGTAGACATGCACCATGGAACAAAAATGTACTTCCTCATCACCCTAATCAGAGTAACTTATCATCATTGTGGCAGTCTAACTGCTTAAGACATCACAGGAACAGTCTGCTCATTTCTCTGTTTCATTTTTCCAGTTGATGTGGTCTGTCACACACTTTTACTGAATAAATTGACAAGGTAGGCCATTGTCATTCTATTTTGATCTGATTCAAACAGCATATCTGGTGCAGATCAGGGAAGATGGTTTGTGACAGTCTTGTGTCATTAACAGTTTCTACTAGAGTGGCTTTAGGTAAGTGCTGGGGTCTCTGTTTACAGTATTTGTAAATGTTGTTGGATAGTCATTGCAGAGTAAGTTCCAAGGTGAACTTGTAGAAACCATTAGTTTCAATCTGACCTGATTCAGTTTTATGAGTTGTTTATGTTGGAACCTAACAGAAGTAATAAAGCTGATAATGTGTCTATCGACTTCAGTAAAGCCTTTAACTTAGCACCTCACTGAAGAAAGGTAAGCAAATTAAAAAGACTTAGAGTAGGAAAGAAGCTGACTTAATTGAAAGAATAATGTCTGGGTGCCATGAGGCAAAGAGTAGCTGTTAGACAAACCCACCCAAAAGAAGCAAAAGTGGTGTTGGGATTCTAATGGAGTGCTTTTTGGTGTCTCTGAATCAGACATCACAAGGGACATAGAAAAAAACAGGATCAACCTGTTTGTGGATAACACTGAAAGGGAAGGAAGAGTGAACAATGGGGAAGCAAGTTTTCAGTGGGTCATGAAGAAACAAGGAATGTGAGCTGAGAAATAACTTCTAATATTTGTTTAATGCACTGGTAGTGTAAAGTACAACTTGTGAGCTATAGTTATACCAAAGCAGACTACCAGTTGGAAAGCGTGACCACAAGTAGCACATATCAGGAAAAAATACCTTGGCATGATAGTAACAGCAAAAATGAACCAGGGAGACAAAATGAAAAAGTAGTAACTAGCCCATTAAGCTGCTGAGCTGTATCCTTTCAGGAACAGTCTTCATGAACAGAAATGCTTTATTAACCCTCTTTAGACCCATGGAAAGACCCCTGGTGGAGTACTATGTTAATTTATGTTGCTTGAGGGGAAAGGATATCAAGCTAGTTAAGAAGGTACAAAGTAAAGCTTTCTGGGTAATAAAAGAAAAGAACCAGGAACCACAAGTAGTGAAGGTAGAGGCCCAGGAACCAAACAAATCAAAGTCCAAGTCATAAATCCAATTTATTGACAGCAAAAACAGACCAAATGCAGTAATGCACTTTTGTCTTTAGCAAAGACTTCTTCAGAACTGCTTGACATGGTTATCTCCAACCTTAAATAATCCTAATACATCATGTGATCATCATGTGATCAAACATTCAGACAATTTTAATTGATATTCGCAACAATTCTTGTTGAAGTTTTATAATCAATGTTTTTACCAAACTAAAATTGAGTCATGTGAATGTTTGATCACATGTTGATCACATGATGTATTAGGATTATTTAAGGTTGGAGATAACCATGTCAAGCAGTTCTTGAGAAGTCTTTGCTAAAGACGAAAGCACTTGACTGCATTTGGTCTGTTTTTGCTGTCAATAAATTGGATTTGTGGTTTGGACTTTGGTTTGTGCAGTTCCTGGGCCTCTACCTTCACTACTTGTGCTTTCTGGGTAATAATGGGAATGGAGGACGAGGGGTAAAAAAAGAGGTGGGATAGATGAGAGAGAGAGAGAGACAGAGACAGAGAGAGAGAAGAGATGATCCTGATATACAAGACATTTGATGAGTAATGTGATGGCATATAACTCATGAGGAAAAACAGAAGAAGTGTAGGCAAGCAAGCCCACCAGATTAGGGATACAAAGTTCAACCTAGACATTAAAAAGCACTTTTTTCATGAAAAAGGTAGAGGATAAATAGAGCAGATTCACATTTTTTATCAGTGACAAATGATGCCCTGGGAAAAACACTAATCAGCCAGTGTTTCCTCCTTCAGCCAGAGTCCAGAGTTAGAAAAAGTCCTCCTGAGTTGAGGATGAAAAAAAGGAAAGAAAAAACTGCCATGTTGCTATGTTGATACATACTGGTCCTTCTCCTTCCTGTCTCTTGTAAAGAAACTGTATCAAAGAGCTATGCCTTGTCACAGTTGTTAACACATATGCATCAGCCGGTATTTTATATAATTTATCAATCATTATTGCATAAATGATTACCAGCAATCGGGCTGACATGCATGGACAAATTGAAGAATAGCAAAAAAGGCCAGCATCACAAGGACGCAAATTCACTGATGAAGGCTAGATGCCGAAACCGGTCTGAATTGTGATATAATAAACTTTGGTATTTTATTTGCATCCTTGTGGTGCTGGCCTTTTTTGCTATTCTTTATATGTGTTTGTTTGGCCGTTTGCATCAGGTACCGTTTGCATCAGCCGTACCTGCTAGCTGTTATGTGGGAGTGTTTTGATGCATGGACAAATTGGCATGTCTTCTAAAATGACAATCATGCAGATATGACCAGGCTGCCTCCTCTTTTGCCCCACCCTAGCTATGGTGTTGAACAGATCACCTGAGTCAATAGTCAGCTTTAAGACCAGATCCTTTTATTAAGGTCTGGGATATGTCTTGAGCTGACATGAGAGGCAAAGAGGTGCAGGGAAAGGATACTAGCTATACAAATAAGGCATACTAGAAAGACGGCTTGCCTTTTTCCAGTATCACACCTTTGGAATGTGAAGTCTGATATGTTGCAGTCATGTGGTACCAAGACAAAAATTAATTTTGCAGGTGATTCCATTATTTTCTTATCTGTGGGCACTACCCAGGTTGTGAGTGTCATATTGCAGTCTTTATTGAATAATGTAGGAGCTTGTCTTACAGAGTACTTTCTTTTTTGCCTCCCCAGTCCTTGCCCAGTGGCCACACTACTGGCACCCAGTTGGTATATTTGTTTGGTGGGCATGGGAGCTGGAAATTCCCTAGATGAGCAAGAACCCTACAGCTAAATCATTCCACTCAGGAATTCTGATTGGCTCTTCTGTTCCCTGTCAAGAGTCAGTTGGTAGGGATCATTCCAACTTGCTAGTCTTGAAGGGGCACCCTGCACTCTTGCCATGAGAATTGCCCCTCTTCCCTTGGTAGCTCTTTTAAGATCTTCTATCAATGTCCCCCAATAGCAAGCATGTCTCCATACATCAGTTTCCCCTTCAGGTTCCCAGTCCTATGCATCATGACAATGCAAGCTAATCAGGCTCAATCTCCACAAAATAATACCTAGTACTACTACTAGGTGTCACCCTTGTGGCAAGTCAGAGTAATTCCCCCTCCCCAAAGATGGGTGAACTAAAAAAGGCTGTTCACTTCCATCCTCCTTGGCCAGCTACTATTAGCTCCTGAGCTGTTAACCAAACCTGTGTCCCTGCCAGAACTATCAGGTGCCCAAGCTGCTCATTGAACTTGGGTGGCCTGGGTCGTAGTCAGGGCTTTATCACTGTAGGCCACCAGGCTGGGACTGTACATGCCTGAAATGCTAGAAATGGATCCATATTGGTAAAGGAGATCACTGTCTGTTATGGATAGGATACAGGAGAGGATGAGCTCTAACTAGAAATGCTGAAAGATCATGTTCAAAGGTCAGACATACCTGACAAAGCTGAAAGATAGAGGACTTGTTGGGTAGCATCTGCCACTCAATTATGGATTTCTTTTTAAACAAAAACAAATATAAATATACACATATGAACATAAATGCATTTACTAAGTAAAATAAGAAATACAAATATGTTAGCATGCTTGTTGCATGCAGCTCCCATGTAGTCGGTCTATGATGTCATGCTTAGTACTATGATGATGTGATTTTATGGGCAGCTGTAGTTGGAAGCAAGCTAACAGTGGTGTGTAGAACAAAAAAAGGAATAAAAAGCAAATGACTACAAAATGAGCACTACTACAATAGTAATATTTAATGAGTAAGGTGATTATTCACTAAATATTCCTATTGTCAGAGTGCAGTTGTTCTTCTCTTAGTATGCGTTCCAGAAGTAGAGAATGAAAATTTTCTGCACCTGAGAAACAGCAACACTTCATCCCCCTTCACAGCTGAGCCTGTAAGGACATGAACAGGAAACAAACTGCAAAACAATATAAATTATTGTTTTATGTGAAAATAAAGACCCAAACAGCCACTGTACAACAGAGACTGCCTACATAAGGCAGAGACGGAATGCAGATTTAGCACGCTGTTTCATGCCTTTGAACATGATCTCGAAGGTAATACACACTGGTCTAGATTAATATGATTTTCAGTGTTATGTGGATGGCTGGGACAGTACCTGTGGAGTGACATACTGGGGTAGTGATCTTATTTTCAGAAAAAGAACAAGAGGCTGTGCTTCAGTTATGGAGAGATCATAATTTTCAGTATCCCTGCAAAAACATATATCAGGGTGCTAGAAAGGAGAATTCATCTAAAAGTCAACCCTCAGAATGAGAGGAGCATTGCAGATTCAATCCTGGGCATGAAGCAATGGCTTACCTCTTTATCCCATGTAAGTAACGCAGGTATGTGAGAACAAAGCCATGGAACAATGGCTTACCTCTTTATCCCATGTAAGTAACGCAGGTATGTGAGAACAAAGCCATGGAACAATGGCTTACCTCTTTATCCCATGTAAGTAACGCAGGTATGTGAGAACAAAGCCATGGAACAATGGCTTACCTCTTTATCCCATGTAAGTAACGCAGGTATGTGAGAACAAAGGCATAGAACAATGTCTTACCTCTTTATCCCATGTAAGTAACGCAGGTATGTGAGAACAAAGCCATGGAACAATAGCTTACCTCTTTATCCCATGTAAGTAACGCAGGTATGTGAGAACAAAGCCATGGAACAATGGCTTACCACTTTATCCCATGTAAGTAATGCAGGTATGTGAGAACAAATCCATGGAACAATGGCTTACCTCTTTATCCCATGTAAGTAACGCAGGTATGTGAGAACAAAGGCATGGAATAATGGCTTACCTCTTTATCCCATGTAAGTAATGCAGGTATGTGAGAACAAAGGCATGGAACAATGGCTTACCTCTTTATCCCATGTAAGTAACGCAGGTATGTGAGAACAAAGCCATGGAACAATGGCTTACCTCTTTATCCCATGTAAGTAATGCAGGTATGTGAGAACAAAGCCATGGAACAATGGCTTACCTCTTTATCCCATGTAAGTAACGCAGATATGTGAGAACAAAGCCATGGAACAATGGCTTACCTCTTTATCCCATGTATGTAACGCAGGTATGTGAGAACAAAGGCATGGAACAATGGCTTACCTCTTTATCCCTTGTAAGTAGCGCAGGTATGTGAGAACAAAGGCATAGAACAATGGCTTAGCTCTTTATCCCATGTAAGTAACGCAGGTATGTGAGAACAAAGGCATGGAACAATGGCTTAGCTCTTTATCCCAAGTAAATAACACAGCTATGTGAGCATTCAGTATTTCCAGTCATGGGCATGGAACAATGGGGTAGCTCTTTGTTCCAAGTAAGTAACACAGCCATGTGGTAAAGTACAATTGTCTAAAATCTTACCATAACGGTAGATGTACTTGCCATCACTGCTGCAGTATTCTTTGCATTTGGGATTCCCTGCCATGGAAGCCCATCATTGGCCAGTATACCAAAGACTTTCTGTTGCTTTTAAAGGTACGCCTGAACATCACCCTAATGCTTCTTGCATAACATAAGGCATAAAGGTGACATTCAGGCCCACCATAAACAGAACTGATTGCCCCAGTAGGAACGCCCATCCAAGGAACCCAAGAGGTAACCTCTACATCCAGGAAGGCAAAGAACTAAGGAGATGGAGGGAGGGAGGGAGCGAATACTGCAACTGTGACGGTAAGGACATCTACCGTTATGGTAATATTTATCACAACTGTACTATGTCCTTTCTTTCACTGCTGCAGTATTCTTTACATTTGGGAGAGTGCCAAAGCTCAAGAGGAAACTTGGGGGGGGGGGAGTCCCCTAAGAAGTCAAGGAGAATAGCACTAGCAAAACTAGCCCTAGCTCTACATACACCATCCAAGCTTGTAGTGCTTAGTAAAGGTATGCACAGAAGACCAGGTAGCTGTTTCAAAAATATAATTAGTATATAAACCCTTGAAAAATCACCAGAAGAAGCCACAGCTCTAGTAGAATGAGCCCTGACTGAAGAAGGAAGGCTCTTGCCATGAAAAGTGTAACAAAAGGAAATAGCCTTAGAAATCCAAGAAAAAATAGTTTGCTTGGATATAGCTAGACCCAAAGAGCTGGTATAAATAGAAACAAATAACTGATCAGATTTTTGAATAGTCTTAGTCTGATTCAAACAAATTCTGAGTTCCCTATGCACATCCAAAGTATGCAGCACCCTCTCACTGTCAGACTGTGGAGAGGGGAAAAAAGTAGGCAGATTAATAGACTGATTAAGGGAAAGCTCATTAACCACCTTAGGCATAAAAGAGGGATTAGGACAGCCTGTCCTCATGAAAAATCAAAAAAGGAGGACAAGTCATAAAGGCCTGCAACTCAGACACCGATCTGGCAGAAGTAAGAGCTAACAACAGAACAGTCTTCCAAGAAGAATGTTGCAAGGAACCTGAAACAACAAAAGGAGCCTGAGTCAACTTCCCCAAAATAAAATTAAGATCCCAGGGAAGCAGAACAGGCTTCCTGAGAGGTCTAATATTAAGGATGCCTTTGAGAAATTGTTTAACCTCGCATCTAGAAGCTAAAGGATGAGATAAAGGCAGACAAGCAGAGATGGCTGACAAGTGGGCCTTAATAGAAGAATAGGCCAAACCAGCATTGAGCGACTCCTACAAGTAAGAGAGAACCAAAGGAACATCCATAGTAAGTGGGTTCAGGTTACGAGACAGACACCAAACAGAAAACTGCTTCCATTTGGATAAGTAGGATTTCGTGGCTTCCTGCAGGACTTGCAGCATGTCCTCAGAAAAAAGGTGTCTGTGAGGAATAAAAATCCTATCACCCACAATGTCAGATGAAGCATGGGCAGGTGGGAATGGAGGAGAGATCCCTTGTTTTGTGTGATTAGATCCACCCTGTGAGGTAACTTGTGATGATTGCATTTGGCTAGATTGCAGAAGTAGAGGGAACCAGTGCTGCTGTGGCCAAAAGGGAGTCACAAACAAGATTTTGGGGGCATCCTGTTGAATTTTGAACAGGACTTTCAGAATGAAAGGATGGGGAGGAAATGCATAAAGAAACATCCCCTTCCAAGAAAATGAGATGGCATCCACCTTCCATACGAGAGGACCTGGGACTCTGGCACAAAACAGAGGAAGTTGTCTGTTCAGAGGGGAGGCAAAAAAGATCCACTTGAGGAGTACCCCGCTGGTGAATAATGTCCAGAAACACATCACTGTGAAACATCCATTCATGGGACTGAGTTAAGGACCTGCTCAGAGTGTCTGCGATAATGTTCTGACCAGAAGAGATATAAACCACCTGAAGAGTCACTTGATACTCGACAACAAGATCCCATACCAGAAGTGCTAACCAGCAAAGAAGGTAAGATCTTGTTCCTTCCTGTTTGTTGATATACCACATCACTGTGGTATTGTTTGTGAATACCTTGAGAGGCCCTGGACAGAAAAAGAGGATGAAAGGCCTGAAGGGTCAGCAGAAGAGCTCTCATCTCTTTGACACTGATGTGCTCCAACCGCTGGAAAGGCAACCATGCCCCCTGTACCTTTAGGGAGCCAAAAGCCACTCCCCCAACCCATGTCTGAAGCACCTGTGAAAATTCCTGAGAGGGAAGAGGATGATGAAAAGGGATCCCTGGGTTCAGAATCAACTGCTGAATCCACCAGTCAAGTTCCTGTTTGAGACCAGGAAGAAGAGCTACAAAGTCTAGAAGATGTGCATATTGAAGCCACACTGACGTCAGAAACCACTGAAACTTTTTCATGTGAAGTTTCGCCAAAGGGAGCATCAGAATGGTGGATGCCATGAAACCCAGAGCTCTCAGAAATTTCCTGTAGGCAATGGAAGCCAGAGGAATAAGGGTGTGAAAGAAAGAAATGAGAGTTAAAGCCTTCAGAGGGACAAGGATGCAATCATAGGCACCGACTGAATCCTGTAACCCAGAAAAATATGATCCTAAGAAGAAGTCAGAGAAGACGTTTTGAAATTTCTTGTGAACCCCAGGTTCTGAAGAAGGGAAATGGCAAAATGAAGATTTTGGAAAACAGACTCTGGAATGGATGCCTGAATCAACAGATCATCTAAGTAAGGAAATATTTGGCTCCCTTGAAGTCTGCAGAAAGCAATCACAGGAGAAAGGCATTTGGTGAACACCCTTGGGGCAGTAGAGAGGCCAACAGACAAAGCAGAGAACTGAAAATGCTAGGAAGAAACAGAGAAATGTTAAAACTTTCTGAAAAGAGAATGGATCAGAATATGGAGATAAGCATACTTGAAATCCAGAGACACCATACAGGCCTGAGGGAGCAAAAGAAGAAAGAGAATCTGAAGAGACAACATCAGAAAGGAAGGCACTTTTAAAAAGTGTTTAGGTGAGAGAAGTCTTAAATAGGTCTCCAAGTGCCCTCTTTTCTTGGCACTAGGAACAGTCTGGAGTAGAACCCTTTCCCCCTTTGGGACACAGGTACCTCTTGAATAGTACCCTAAGTCAAGAGAATTTGAAGATCCTCTGGGAAAAAGGGAAGCTGTGCCTCAGAAGGTTGAGGAATGCCCATAAAAGGAGGGCAGGATTTCCACACCATCAAGTACCCCTAATGAATGATGGACAGAACCCAAAAATCTTGAGTAATCTGAAGCCAAGCAGGAAGAGAAAAAGAAAGGCAAAGAGAAAGGGGAATCCAGCTGGGAAGAGACGGATAGTCATACGGCATCTGGTTTGTCTGGAAAGGAATGCTTTGGAAACCCTGAGAACTGAGTAGCCTTAGCAGGAGGAACCCATTTGCCACTCTTCTTGCCTTTACTAGAAGGGCAGGAATGTCTATGAACAAAGGCAGGCTTAGCGGGATAGTTTCTCTGAAATTTACACACAGGAGAAACAAATACATGTTTAAGCTCCTGTAAAGCCTTACCCTTATCCTGAAGGGACTTAAAGAAACCAACAGCAGCTTCCCCAAAGAAAGGTTTAGACTCCAGGGGAGCATCCATCAGCTTAGATTTAATCATCAGGCAGAGGCTGGAGCATAAGTCAAGAATATCTCCTCATAACAGAACCAAAAACAGCAGGCATCTGCCGCATCATATCAACATTTAATGGAATGATGAACAACTTGAAAGGATGTCCCTAGCAAGGAAAGAACAGAAGTTGTACCCTCAGACTCAGGAAAATCAGAAATAAGTTAACAGGCCTAAGAAAGAAGAGCCAACACAAACCTAGACATACGATTCTGATAATTAATAGCCCTAAAAGGTAGGGTAGCAGAAGTATAAGCCTTTTTACTTAGCCATTCCATAATTCTGCTGTCTTTTATCACAAGGCAATAACTTGGGCAAAGGAAGCAATTGAAGCGGCTTATCGGAGGCTACAGAGGCCACAGAAGGGTCAGTAGCAGGACATTCATACAAAAAGAAATAATCCTCAAGCTCCCTATAAAACCTATCAGGTTTCTTGAGAGCAGGGGGTAAATAACCAGGAACATGAGAGGCATTGGAAAAAAACATCCAGCAAAGCAGCCAAAACAGAAGGAATAGCCACAGGTTTAGCAACTCATAGCACCTCCTATGGATATCAGGGACCTGAGCACAATCCCACTTAAAAAAATCTATCATCCTAGATCATGTATCCCTAAAGGAAATTTCCTCAAAAGGAGTATCAGGACTAATAGATTCCTCCTCCTCTGACCCATAGTCCAAAGGAGAAGGAATATGAGTGGAATAAGTCAGAGATTCTTCATCAGAATCAGACTCATTCTTAAAAGAACCCTGTTCTCTAGGCCTTTTAAGGAGAGTAGAGGACCAAGGAGGAGCAGGAACTGAAACCCCAGGAGGAGGTTTTAAAGACATTAAAGCAAAAAATAGCCCCTGAGTGAAAGCCTGCCATTCACTTTGAGGATCCCTATTAGCAGAAAAAATGTTTAATTTTTTTGTTTCTTTTTTAAGGGAACATCCCCTCCAAAAAACTGAGAAGACTTAGACCCAGGACAGTAGTCGAGAACTGTAGTAGGAACTTTTTCCCCAAATAAAATCAGAGGAACTCCCTTAGGCCCTTCAGAAAAAGATCAGCTGTGGTCCCCCTGAACGTCCAAGACAGATGCCTACAAAGCCTCTTCAGATGTGCTGCCAGTCGGAACCTCACTGGCCTCCAACACTGTCACTGTAGAGAAATCCAACAACACAGCTGGGCAGGCCTCTGAGTTTGTAACAACCTCGGGAGAAACATGTGGCAGAGGTTGGACAGTGAAAGATTCCAGTCGTACCTTTTTCACCTTCTTCTTCCCTAAGGGCTGACCCTTGGGGGCAGGAGATTCCATCCATTGCATCATTAGTAAGAAGCTTAAGATGCTGATTCTCAAGATACAAGGAAAGGGAAGAAAGTCTACTGTGAAGGGTTTTCAGAACAAGTGTCTGGCGAATAGAACAAGATGTATGACCATGAGATGCTTCTAGACAATAAAGACACTTATCGTGGCAGTCTTTAAAGGAAATCTGTCTCCCACGCTGGCATTTACCCTTCCAGGATGATATTAACCCCAAGGAGCACAAAAAAGCAAAATAAAAAAAAAAAACAACAAACCCACCCAATGGGGAACTTACCTGCACTGCAAACAAGCAAAGGTAATTACCGGAGAATGAAAATGTGTTCAACTGGCAAAACAGATGCAGGTAAACAGACTGATGACTGAAAAGATGCATTTGGACTGGTGACAAAGAAGTTCTGTTTATAGTGGGCCTGAATATCACCTTTATGCCCTATGTTATGCAGGGAGTGTTAGGGTGACTTTCAAGCATACCTTTAAAAGCAAAATGAAGTCTTTGGTATACTTGCCGGATGTCGGCCTTCCACAGCAGGGAATCCTGACTATAAAGAATACTACAGCAGTGAATGTAAGGGTATCTCAGTATATCCAATCCTGGGCAACAAACAATGGCTTAGCTCTTTTTCCCAAATAAGTAACACGGGTATGTGAAAACTCACTATATCCAATCCTGGGCATGGAACGATGGCTTAGCTCTTTATCCCAAGTAAGTAACATAGGTATGTGAGAACTCAATATGTCAGGTGTTTTTTTTTTTCTTTTTTGGGCGGGGGGGTAGTCTCTTACTGGGCACATAAAGCAAGGAAACTAACTCAATGAGAAACCACTCCATTAAAGAACAGGCACATGTACAACATATGTATACACATGCACACACACACACACACACACACACACACACACACACACACACACACACACACACACACACACACACACAGGTTCATAGGTGTTTACTAGGCTAATGACCACAAGGGCCTTTTTAAGCCTAGCCATGCATTCCAAATCTCTGACAAGTTCTGATACCCTTGATAAGTGTAAGCATGGGCCTGGGAGATAAACCATTTACAGGTTACCTGTTTGCATCAGAGACATAGGTGCCAAACCAGGGATGAACTTCTGATTTCCATGTACACACAAACACACCAACAGCTGCATGCACAACTATGAGCAATTTTGGTGATTAGCCTCTTCAGCTATGGCATGTCTTTGGGATTTTGGAGAAAACTGGAGTCCCAGTTAAGCCCACATGAACACAGGGAGGACATTCTGGCTCTGTACAGAATGCATCTCATAAGGGAACTGAACTGGGAAACTAAGTGCAGTGAGAAAGCATCCCTCACATGGCGTAACAGGCATTTAGTGTGCAGCACAGACTGGAAATGATACATTAACAGTACTGTAAGGCAGTTTGTTCACCTGAAATGCTATGCCAGTTAATATGCTCTGTGCAGGAAACTGCACCTCATTTTATCTTGTATGGATATGGGGCAGATCTTCTCTCTCTATTCTGAATGACCAGCCGGTCATCAGTGGACAGTTGTTTCTAATAGCATTAAGTAAGATCATTGTGTTCAGACATCTATATGTGATATAGCTAAGACAGCACCGAACAGTAAGTTGATGACAATTTGTTAGCTGTATGGGTTCACTAACTAGTTGCATGTGGTTGGAGAATGAAAGTATTCTACCTAGTTATGTTTAATTAAGCCACTCAGTTTCAATTAGTCTGTGAGAATACATTTATTTGAGTAGATTTCTGATGTTCTGATATAAGGCTTCAGTTATATTTTCAAGAATTTTACTGATGAGAGTGAAGTAAATAACTCCTAGAAAAGTTTGTGTGACCCTTCCCCATTTATCTACGACAGGAACTAGCAATAGTTTGATGTATTATCATCTTTGTTTTGATATTGCTTTTGTTTTTAACTAACAGTAACAGGAACATACCTCCTCTCACTCAGCTCAGGCCTGTTGTCTATGAAGAAGTTCTAGTTGCTTTGAATATAAAATAATAAACACACATCTTCTCCTTTACGTTTTGACTTGCCTAGATCTTTTTGCAACAGCCTGGTCTTCATAGATGTCTGTTTGTTATTAACACTATTTGCATTTGGAGCACTTAAAATGCTCATATTAAATGGCTGCATGTTTACTAAAGCCCTATAACAATGCACTTGCATACATCCTGGTTATCTTGACTTTGCCACAGGAGACTCATACATTGTACCACTGTACTGTGCTCCAGCAGGGCAGATGATTGTACTGCTTTTAATGACTTATCTACATCCATTACTTAGATCATTCACAAATGTTTTGGACCTTGCATTCTTCATTAGGCATACTTGAATAACAAACATTTGTTGATATTTCATTATTGGCCTTTGTTAATATTAGTAAAATATCACTGACATATGTCCCATATCTATAGGGCCCCTTTGCTGCTGATCCATCTCACAGTAGCCTGTCAGTACTCTGTGCCACTCATTTTGAAGACATGTTATGTTAGGCTGATATGTATGCTTATGTATATGCAGAACTTGATTTTAAACATGTTTGCAGAAACTGATATGTATTGGCTCTTGCATTTACATTACAATTCTCAGCATTTTCAGTGTATTGTTCGATCACAAAATTGGGAATCTTTATATTTTTAATACAGTCTTCTATCTGCACTGCAACACTGAAAGGATTTTAGACCCCTTTACTTGCAGTTCTAAACTGTGTTCAGTGCAGTATTCTGGTTTTATCCCTTATTCAAATGTTACACTACACAGACATTTTTAGTGTGCAAAGTTGTGCAAAGGAGTGGCTCTCTTGTGAATCTCAGTACACTTTGTCTTTAATCATGCAAGGCTATGAAGTGATTCTTCACCAGCATGACACTTTATGCACTAATTTTAAAAATCCCATCAGCAGTCATTTTGAAGATGAACAAACTGCTGTTATAATCTGCAGATACTCTTTCCCCTCCAGTAAGGAAATTGTACTGTACTCTCATAAGTTAGTCTTTTGTTCTTCTGTCTTCTGATGTACAGAAGGTCTGAGAACTGCCCAGAAAGGTCTGGTCCCTGATCAAAAATGCATTTCTATATAACTATTATATTTTCTTCCCCATCATCATTAGGGCAGTCAAAGTAAGAAGTCAATGGTTACCAAAGAAACGATACATCATTGATTTGCAAGAGATACTGCTTGGGAACACTGGCAATCCTCGGGTAGTATTAAGGATGACTTATTTTGTTTGAAGGTATGTCATGCCACCAGAGTCACTCTTAAAGTTGTTAAATCTTACTGCTTTCACATGAAAAATAAGGTGTGGTTTCTCCAGCCTTGGAATTTTTTGCAAGAATGTAAATCTTTATAAAGTTCTTCCAAGACTCTCCAATCCCTTACTTTGCCTTCCAAATAATAATACTTTACTATTATGAGAAATTGCTAATGTTTTTTCCTGTCTATTTCTTTTTTTGCCTGCATCCTACCAACATTGTCCTTTCTTTCTGATGCTGTTTCCTTACTGCAAGTCACCATTACATCCTGGTTTTAAATAAAGTAGAATCCACCAAAAAGTAAGAGCAGTTCGGTTAAGCATGCACCATTCAGGATTTCTTTTTTACATCTTTCAGTGTAGGACCCTTCACTACTAAACCTCTTGTACATGTTTCATATTCTCATGGAATCATTCCTGTCATTTGGAAAAATCAACTATATTCCACTTGCTAAAACACTTTCTTACAAAATACCTTCAGACCATAGTTATGTAACTAGTTTTTATCCTTTTAACAAGTTTTTTTAAAAAAGCAGGACTACTCCCAGCTTTTGGACTTTTGGACTTCACAAATATGTTCTGTCTCTTGCTTATGCAACAGTATGATTTCCATTTGTTGTATTCCTGTTTGCAGTTCTATACTCACTTTTCAGCCTCATCCTGTCCCTTACTGAGTCTGGTCAACCAACAGAAGAGGTCTGTTTTAGACCTTAAGTATAATTTTCATCTGTAAACCACACTGCACTGTTCATCCAACTGAATTTTTTTGCTTTTATGAAGTGACCCTTGCAGTGTTTAAAAAAAAAAGATAGGTTAGCAGCAGTTAATTCTCTCTGTCTCTCTCTCTCTCTCTCTCTCTCTCTCTGCAGCCATCTGCTACCAACCATGTCTCAGAATTCATTCTCAGTCATCCACTCCCACATCTTTTGCACTTTTCTGGTTTATTCCCCATATATATACAATCAGGCAAATTCTGTGTACAAGTCTCCTATAAGTGGGCCGACCGGAGATCAGGAAATCTGGAACAGTGCCATTCTGGTGGCTGTGAAGGGCTTTTTTATTATAACTTTCCTGCTGTCCTGCCCCATACGCAGTATGCACTAATGACAGTGTGGAAGCAGTCTACCAATGCACTTCTGGCGTGTTCCACAATTTGATATGGGGAAATAGAGCTTTTTTTTTTCCTTTGAAGACTATTGCCCTGAGTAGATACCTCCTCCCTTCCCCCTGGATAGGTGGTCCACCAAAAATACCACTGAATCTGTATTCATCTTGCCAAACATTTAAGATTCCTATCAGATACAGATTATTTGGAAATATCAGTTAATTTTCTTCTGAGGGATCAGCTCTGGATCCATTTCTTTTTTTCTTGATCTTATCTAATATTAACTTCTGATGTTTTCAGTCTCCATGTCTTTGTTTGATCAGACTGTCCCAGTCTTCTTAAACCATGTTCTAACTCTGGATTTATTCATTCCCACTTGTAGTGTGATGTCATTTCCTTGTGATACCCACTTGCAGTGTGATGTCATTTCCTTGTGATACCCACTTGTAGTGTGATGTCATTTCCTTGTGATACTGATTTGCTTTCAAAACATCTGCACATTAACACAGATAAAACTAAATACCTTCATGTGCAATCTTCCTGTTTCTCTCAGATCCTTCATACTGCCAGATGTGCAGGTCTCACATTATAAATACTTAGTTTTATGGTGTGATCCTATTTTGTCTTACGTTTCATATTAAATGTGTTTTTCTTAATGCTTCTTCACACCTAAGATTTGAATACAAGATATTTCTTCTCACCTCCAAAGCCAGAAATGCAAAAGAGAAGACCATAATTATACCTAATATTGGATTATTTTCACTACTAAATATATGTTGCCACTGTTCTTACTAGGCCATGTGTTAAATACTAAGAACCTGCAGATTCTTTTAAATGGAATTTGAAGATTTATGGCAAGGATTTAGGAAGAAAAAGAGCAATAAGAAATGTGAAGTTTCACAATGAGCTGTGGCATGCAGGGCAGAGGCAATTCACAGAGACATGTATCACGACTGAATTAAGCTGTTGATATAGCATGCAAATAAGTATATAGTGAAATATCAAATAGCAGCATTATTATAATGAGGGTAATAATGAATCCAAATGGAGGTAAACAATATGGTGAAGCAATTCAGAAATGTATAAAAGTTACAAAATGAGTTCTGACCACCAGTGTAACTGTATACAATAAAACCTTGATGAACAGAGATGGAGAATGCAAAATAATGTTAAGGGTAGCAGCAGGTTTAGCACAAAAGTATACATACAATCAAAGCTAGCAGGCAAGGAGGTTTTTGCTGTCACTTTCCTTGTCACAGAAGAATCACCTGTGCCTAAGATTTCATTTCCTCTACGAAGAAAAACACAAAACCAAGGTACGCTCAAATCACCAGGAATGGAGAGAAGTATAAAACTTTTAAAGGTACACAAGTTAAAAAAGCTCTCATTCACTGCTTCATCTGGTGCAAAAGCAATTCACAAGAATGTTTACATCAATTTATAACCGAAAACAATCATGTATTTCATGTATTATACCCTGCTATGGAATGTTCGTTCTTCAATCTAAGTGAAGATGTGCAAGTCACCATTCTCTAAACAGGGTACAATGTACAATGTATCAGTGCACCACTGAAGCAGTGCCCACAATTGGCACATCTGGCACACATTTGACTTGGTGTTTTCTGTGGACATCTTGTCGGCAGGGCTACTTAAGCCATGAAGCCATGGCTAATGACACTGATAAGAAAACCCACAGACAATGGGAGAGAATGCATACACCACCTCCCTGTCACAGCCACGAAACATTGTTGAATGTGTGCTGGGATTGACCCACTTGCACTGTTTAGATATCTCCACTGGTGTCCTGCAGCATGATCCAGAAACATTTAACAAATATTCACTGTGTGTATAATATTAACCAACGTGTTGATATGCAAACAAATACAGAAGGAGACTGCTGTCATTGGAGATTTTGTGGCAGGTTGAGTAGCAGTGGTGCATGGTGAGGAACTTGTGGAGGACTTTGTTGGAAGGGATGATCATGTGAGGTGGAGGCGGGTGTTGGTTCACAACTTAGGGTCAGATTACATATGGCAAAGATTAACAATGATCCATGCAGTACTAGTAACAGTCTGTGCTATACCAAGCATGGCATGGCCATGCTGTGCTTCAGACGCAGACCAGAGCACAGTTTTCATCATATGCACAGGTAGGGATGCCCACAATGACAGATATATGCAGTGAAGACCATCTCTTGATCATCCCACAGTGAGCTTTCCTACCAGAAGTGGAAGAGGATCAGCCACAAGAATGGCCATGCCCGTAGTATGTGGCTGCACATAGGGATCTTGAGGATACAGTATCCCCACAATGCCTTTAAAAATGCTGCATAAATGGGCAAAGTTCTCAATGAGGTAATAACGTAGGTCATGTGCCACACCACTCAGCTCTGCAATGGCTGTGGTGGCATCAGCCTGCACCTATATGATGTCCCTGTGCATGCACTCTGTGGTGGCCATGGAGGCACTTAGCTCAATATGGAATGGGAAATGTGGCATTGCTGACCACCAGTATCCCAACTTTCCTCCCCATACTCATTAGAGCTTCCATTACCCACTGATGTCTGGGCCACAGAGAAAGAGTGTTGGTTTGTAACCAGCTCCTGTCCTACTGTTGTATCCTGAGACCGAGGAGTGCTTCTGGAATTGGGAGGTAATATGATTGTCATGTTACCCATGCCTGACAGTGTCAGCCATCATCATAAGGCTTAGACATTTCACCTGGCATCAGGCATACCAGCATCCAGAGTGGAGGGCACAGACACCAAAGCACCTGTGACAACAGACAAACACACTCAAATGTCTCAGTGCTACTTCATGACATTCCCAGATCCCTGTATGAATACAACCATAAAACAGAATGGTATGCAAAAACTATAGTCCTCATACTTTGTGTAGACAATGTTGAAGGCGAAGTCCCAACATGTCTGTAAGAATAAAATGACCATACTCCTTATGGGTGTAGTTCTGCCTCCAGCAGGTTTCAAAAAAAGTTTATATGTGTAAGGTCATACTCACATGGTACATTGTCCACTGTTACCTGTGATGTTAGGTGAAGTTCTGCATCAATGATAAGTCCTCTACTGGGATGAGTAAGTTGTAATGCATCTCCAGGCAGAGATGCAAAAAACTCGTCTATATTAGTTAGGGTTGACTGTGCAAGCTGCCCCCCACGTATGCACCTGTGTTCTTCTGCAAGGTGAGTTGGCTTGTTATAGGCAGGAAAGATCATGTTGGTGGCCCTACATTCTACTTGGTCACTTAATCTATACAGTGATGGCAACTGACAGAACTGACCTGCACAGAATGGAGCTGGCAGACATGGTGGTGGAAAGCCTGCTCACTGTTATCTGTAAGGTGGATCTGATGACCATGTTCATTGAGGATCTGCAGCATGATGCCATTTTTCTGCCCAGGAGAACTTCTTTACCCTTTTTCATGTGTTTGTCAGCTATCCTCCTCTGTAAAGGTGTTAAGCTGTTGGCCTGTTATAGCCCTTGCACCCACAGAACAGTACCCCAACACAAAGTCCACAGTTACCATGGATTGTGCTATGCCTGATCCATAAAGAGGTACAAGCCACCTGTAAATGGGCCTGCCATATGGCAGCAGTCAGTAACCAATAGTAGGTTTGCCTTTAACAAGCACACCATAGATTAACATTGTACCTGGGAAAATCCACTACGGCCTGACCTGATATCTGCAGCATGGCATTTGTTCTATATGTCATGAGCCCACAATATTACACATATAGCCTCCACCACATATGTGGAAGGCTACAACTGTGGTAACCCATACCCTATTTGTCCCCTTTAGTGTTGCATTACTACATATCCAGCTGGTTTGCCTTTATGCATTTTTATGCCACCTACCCTGCCCATGACATATGCTGTCAAACACAACACGTATGCTAGCAGCAGGGCCATAGTCCATTGGTATTAGCTCCCCTGACCTTTTTTATGTGTGCACCTCACCATTAGGTTGAGGACTAAAGTAAGCCATTCATGAGAAGCTTAATAATACCCCCTATGATGGCCCCAGGTAGAATGGTACATGTATATGTCAGTTTGCCTCCCACCCCAACCGTAGAACAACATTTAAAAATTCATTACACTGCAATCCCTATAGTCACAATAGGGATTTTAACTCTCATAAACAAAAAAAAACAGAAACACATTTCAAAAGGGATGCTGACAGTCCCCAACAAGCACCAGAGGTGCACTCTTGGACACAAACACCCCCAAATATGTACCAGAGGTGAGCATTGATAACATGAATTTCCTCTAATCCCCCTAAAACAATATCACAACCAGGAGCAGCCTTAGGTCAACTGGTGCCCTAGGAAAAAGGGCTCCATGGCGCCTCCCACACACCACCTGGTGCCCCCATCCTGGTCTACCTACACCAAATAAATGCTGGAAAAGCGCCCCTGCCAGATCGGCACCCTAGGCGGCCACCTAGTTGGCCTATGCCTAAGGCCGGCTATGATCACAACAGACCGAAGACATTTTCAAATGTATAGTTACTCCCACTCACACAATTTGGAGGCCCAAGTTATAAAAGCATTCCCCCATTTACAGCCATAACCTGGGATATACATTAAAAAAAATTCCTCCAAAACACCCAACAAACAAGAGTTAGACACTGACTGTCAGTTTTCAAAACCCTTCTCCTGCTTTCAGTTCCACATAACACAGGGAAATGGGTTGACAGTTAATTACACCTGAACAATACATATAAAGTAAAGGATATTTAACAATGTGAACCCCTACACCCCAGACTCCTCATAACACTTGTGTACCTTACCTCCTGCAGACATTATTTATGTTGTGAAGAATAATGTACAGAGGCAGTAAATGTCATAACATATTAACTCCTCTTGTATTGATCTTCCCCAGTCAACAGTCAGTTGACTCCCAGCCACTACAACTCTACAAACAGCAGGAGATGTATCGTACTAACTGCCCAATATGTGCATACTGTACCCCCAGAATGTTTACCTCGGCTGTAGTGTTTGTGGCTATTTAAAAGGAATATTTTCTTCTTTACTTCACTTCCTTTGCAAAGTGTTCCAATTACAAATTTTATAACTCACTGATCACTGTAATGCCTCTAGCTGTATTTATTGACATTTGTTAACTGGGTTAGTCCAACTGAGCTAGGGGCCCATTTTCAATGGAGGCCCGAGGAGAAAATCTAATTTAACAGTTTAACATTTTAGCATATTTAACATTCAGCAAATTTAACACCAGCAACTTTGTATCAGTATTTATCATGTACATGATGTGGAGCTTTTCTCCCCGGGCATCCGCTGAAAAAGGACATGTGTCCAGTCAGAATTTCCCAGAAAACAAATGTAAATAAATAAATAAAATAATAAATAAATTCAGTTTCAAAGCTAATAGTGAAGCAGTTATGGAATAAGACAGTTTGGGGTAAATGTGCCTGAATGACAACTTTGCCACATTGTACACTTGACCAAGGATGCACTATGAGCCTTATACTTGATCATATGCATACAAGAATAGCAGTAATGTGCATTGTACATGCATGGGTGGGTGAATGACCCCAACAGGTACATGGATATATTTAAATTTTTTTCATGACCCCTAGAGATGCTAAAAAGCAATAATGAAGGTAGATGTAGATTCTTCAGTCTAAACACACACACACACACACACACACACACACACACACACACACACACACACACACACACACACGCACATGCACACACACACACATGCACATGCACACACACACACACACATACACACACACACACACACACACACGCACACACACACACACACACATGCACACACAGTTATTGTGGATTTCACACTTAAACACCATCCTGCCATGCCATGCCATGCATTTATGTGCAACCATATGGTGGCATGACAGCTTAATGCACTACCTTGGTTCCACTGTTGCACGTCACATTATGGCAGCAATGTTTGGCAACATGAATATGCTACCATATTATACTGCTGCACTATTATTTAGAGAAACCTGTTGCTATGTGGCTAAACTCCTACAGTTATATACTTCCCTAGCAGTTGAAGAGATGGTCCATACATCTTTGACTGAAGAAACAGTTTACTTCAATCTGTTCAGGAACTGAAAAATATTAAACAAATGAAAATGTCCATGAAGCATATGCCTTGCATTACCCTGGTACTTAAGAATTACATTATACTAAAATGCACCATTCATGCATGTTTGTTGTAGAAATCAGGAGCACTGTCTCGGAACTCCTCTTCCTAAGGTGTAGGAGATCAATGTGGCCTTTGCTGAGCTCATGTGACTGCACTGTTCATCTGAGTGGGTGACACCATTTACAGGAGGATGGTAACATCCTGCCATGCTGTGATTTTTCGTGGAACTATATGGTGGCATCATGACTTGTTGTATTGCCTCGATGCCAAAGGTTTTATGTCACGATGGCACCAGCAGCAAGCAGTGTCAACATGAATATACCACAGTATTTTTCTGAAGGCACTGAGTGTGGCAGGGCTGCGAGGTGACACTCTAAGGAATCTAAAATAATTCCTCTACATAATGTACAAAGACCACAGGGAGTGTCTGCGGGAGACCTCCTATGAGTGTCTGTACTATAAGGTGGATGACTGACACTGCCTTGCCAGGGCACAGCTTTAGTGGGCAAAGATCTGTTTACTGTCAGCTCATACAGGTTTAATTAGTTTTCTGAAATACTGCATTCTGATTAACATTTATAAGGAACCAACTGGTTATGCCTTCTGTTTCATCTAACCATGATACCATCTTTTATTTGCACCATATATGATCTAGGTTTTTGCATGAAACTAGCTTTTAAGGCATTTTCTTTGAGTATATTATACAGAATCACTTTAGGCATGAATTTTTGCTCTGTCTTTAGCATACCAGTTCATATTTGTCTACCAAACTTGAGTTGAAAAGGACTTATTTCAGTAGCACTATGAGGATTAGCTCAAAATGTCATGAGAGCTCTGTGAGGATTTGTTTGTCTTAATACCTTTTTACATTTGTACTGCTATCTCAAATTCACCATTTGACTGCAGATAATGAAGACTTGAAAAAGTACAGATGAAACCAGAGTCAGCAGCAAATTATTGGGGATTTGGCAGTATGGCATAATGGTTAAGATGTTTACCTTACAGACACAAGATGCAGGGTTTGATTCTCAAATGAAGTAATTGGCTAGGCTTAAATAGTGCCTAGGGGCAATTAGCCTTGTATTAACCTATAAACCTCACTGGACATAAACTATGTACCAGTGTCTGTAACCAGTTCAATAGGAGGACCACACATTGAGCACATTATTTTAAATCTGGCTATTGTTTGTTGGCTACTCATGGCTGGTATATTTACTATTTCTATGGCATGAGATTAATATTCTACTACTATAAGGTAGTTTTTGCCTTTAAACTCCCATAAATTATGAGATATTTTTTGCCATGGGCCTTGAGGTAAGGTTGTTGGCTTTTGTGGCTCTTATCTGCATAGTAGTAGTTATGAATAATTCAGAAATGAAGCTTGGACATATGGCTTATAATGTCTTGATTAATATTTGACCACCTACCTAACATTTTGGCTCTTTGTTGTCAGTATTTGATGAGACCATGATGGCCTTCATGTCCCTGGCATAGTATTTCTGTCTGCTGAGATAAAGCTACTGTGGCGTTGTCTTGATATAATAAAAAGAAGTAATCTCCGTGGTATCCCCGAAGTCTCAAAACAACCCACTAAAGTGTAGTGGGTCTAAAAACAAAACTCGTCAAGTCAAAAAGTAATAATTGAAAATATATAATTCTACAGCATTACTAAGTATTCGAAAGTAATCCAAGCAAGGCAGGCAGTCTGTTTCCAGTCAAAAATCCTTTATTAAGTACACAGACAAGCGATCCAAGTAAAACAAAAATAGAGTAATAATTTCCTCACAAGCTTTCTAAATATATATATACTTTTTTATCAGGCATGGGAGTTACGTCTGTGATTTTATACAAGGCAATATACTACATGGCTGGAAATATATCAACCTTAGTTTATTTTGTTTATTTTCATTTTGCGATCAAAAATTATATATAAATATTATATACATATACATACACATACATTTTGCCTTGTATAAAATCACAGACTTAATAATTTGGTTAAATAAGATGTACCATTAAATTTCATTAGTTTTATATATTATTATGACAGCTACTAGGTAGGGCAGGACCAGCTCGAATGTCACACTGATGGAGGAAGGGATGTGAATTTAACATGTGTACCAATAACACTTTGTTTTATAGCACAATAAACCACTCCCATGCCTGATAAAAAGTATATATATATTTAGAAAGCTTGTGAGGAAATTATTACTCTATTTTTGTTTTACTTGGATCGCTTGTCTGCGTACTTAATAAAGGATTTTCGACTGGAAACAGACTGCCTGCCTTGCTTGGATTACTTTCGAATACTTAGTAATGCTGTAGAATTATATATTTTCTATTATTACTTTTTGACTTGACGAGTTTACGTTCGCTACTTCTACTACTATTGTCTGATCTGATTAATATACAGTGATTAACTAGAAATATATGGACTGAAAATCTTCCACACAGAGAAGTTTCTTACACTGTTTTGATATAATAAAAAGCAATCATGTTCTGATAACTGAAATTTGACTGTATAATATTTATGGATGATCTGTTTGATTTGTGTCAAACAATTTGGCTATCCATTTTACACATGTTGGATAACAGCTTGCAACTCACAGCCATTTTGGATAGCTTGCTTAAGCTTGTCCAACCTCTTGGTAGTCAAGAATTATACTCTGAATTTTGATAGCAATGTCTTCTTCAGTATCAGAGAATGGTTGGTAATATAAGCAATTTCTGGGTAGCATGCATAGCATTTAGTTGTTTTCCAGACACATGGATTGTTTTGATATTGAACCTCCTTAGTCTCAGTAACAGTCTTTGGCACTTGGATCATGATGCAACTTTGCCTAGGTCATATGACTTCATTAGTAGAATCAAAGGTTTCTGGTTTGTCTAAAGCTGGAAGCTCTTGAGCCCTGATAAGTATATGGAGATTTTTTCAAAGATCCAAATACTTACAGGACTCTTTTTCAACTTGGAAACAGCTCTACTCTTCAACAGGCAACAGGATGTTAGAATTTATTCATCTAATTGAAGTAATGCTTCACCTAGGCCATAACTGTTAGCATCTGCACTCACTAATGTTGGTTTAGTGACATTATAGTATGTTGTTGTAAACGTGTCTTTTACTCTGCTGAGTGCTTTGGCTTGAAGTTGTTGCCACGACCAGGGAACTTTTTCCCCAACAGGTTTATTAGAGGACAAAGCACCATCAAGAAGTTTGGTATAAGCTTGCCCAGGTAATTAATCTTGCCTAGGACTTGATTAGCTCAGTTACATATGATGGAGTTTGCAGTTTGTTTATTGCTGTTACCTTGTTTATATCTGGTCTGATTCCAGTTTACCCAAATTACTATAGCTGTGTTTTACTAAAGCACTATTTGTCTAGGTGTAGCTTTAAACACCAGAATTCTTAAGAGTCTGCAGCACTGTCTCAAGCCTCAAATCATGTATTTCCCTGGGTTCTCTGTTGTAATTCTGAGACATGAAGTACGAGCCACAGAATTGCAAAAATGTTGTTTCTTGCAGGGGTGAAGCCCTCTGAATCCCCCAGTGTGGGTGACAAGCCCCAACATCTCCTGAACGTATATATATATATATATATATATATATATATATATATGTGTGTGTGTGTGTGTGTGTGTGTGTGTGTGTGTGTGTGTATAGACAGATAGACAGATAGATAGGTATGTGTGTATATTAACTTTGAGATAGCTATATCCTGGAGAAACAGGTATACTCAGAGAAATCACAGTCTATAAGTGCACATTTTTGCTCATTCAGTCTTGCCATTCCAGGACTCTTAACTGGTTTTGGAATATCATATGGCTACAATTTCTTTGTCTGAACCAAAAACAGGATGTCATCCATAAAAAACAACAAATCGGTTGTTTTACTTTGAAAGATTTCAAGTACTGAGGTTATACCAAATAACACCCTTTTAAAACAGAACCTTCCCATAAAACTGATCAAGTTGTTAACTTCTCACTTTTTTGTCTAATGTATTTGCTGGAATCCACTGGAAGCTTTAAGCCTGGGAAACAATCCAGCATTAACAAGTCTGGGTGCTATGTCTTCGAGTGTGGGTAGAATCAACCTGTCAAGCTGCACAGTTTCATCCCTGAGCTTTTTAAATCAACACATATTAAAACTCGTCCATAACTGCGGTAGCGTTGTCGCCTCACAGTTAGACGTTGCCCATTCGATTCTCAGTTAGAGCGTCTTCTGTGTGGCGACATGTGTGAATGGGTGTTACTTCGTTGAAGGTTGTGCATTAGGCCCGGCAAGCCAGCACGTAAAAATCTACTGCCAATCATTAGCGGACCGGAGTTCCGCTGTGGCGACCCCTAACCGGGATAAGCCGAAAGACACAACAACTGGCAGTACAGAAACACACCCCTCAGTCAGCTTTGTTATACTTTAATAATGCCAAGGCTCTGCATACAATTGAGCTCTGCTAGTACTTTAGACAACACAGGAAATGTCACTCTCCTGAGTGTGGTCAAGGCATATGTGACAGCGTTTGGTTTTAGCTTAATCTTTAGTTGCTCACAATTAAACAGGTCAGCTTCATCAGGTACATTTATTAAGCCCATTATGTATGCCACAGCAGTGTTGAACAGATTATTTATGCTTGAACCATCCAACACATAACCCAAAACTCAGACTTGTGCCTCTTCAGCTCAGGCATTGCTAGAAATCTACAAATGTACTTGATTTTATCTGCAGGGCTACCAATTTCAGTCTATGCTTCATGTGGCATGTGATATCATAGTACCATCATGACCTATGTCAATCCTGAAATTGTCACTCGAGTTCTGAGAATAAGAACCAAAACTTGCCTGTCTGCTTCTACAGCTGACACAGTAGTGACTGAAGGAAGCACTAATGCCTTTCGCACATTATGTCTTCTTTCATTTTTAGAAGCAACTTTTTAAATTAGATTTATCTTGCAAACAACTGCAACATAGTACAGTCTTTTACACCTCTTACCCCTTTAGTCACATGCAACACACTGCAATGACCCACGCTGCTAATAGTCAGTATGCCCAGTGCTTCCTTGACATTATAAATGCTAACTGTCTTTTGCAAATAGTTAACCATCCTGCTGGGACCCCGACATCCTTGATCTAGTCCTCAGAAATATGGTTCCTTCTTGCACATCTCCATATGTATAATCCTACCTTGTTAAATTAACTATAAAATAGGGATCATTTTCTTTAAAACTGGTGGTACTTCCCATGTAAATGCCCCTGTGTTTAGGAACTTCTCACAAGCAAACCTTCTTAAGTTACTTGAGAACCTAAATAAATTCTGTTCTAATCCTCCTCCAGTGGAGCCCATTGTTAAAGTTGCTATATGTGCCTTTGAACTGTACACTTACTTAAATACTTGTGTTGATAAGGCAGTCACAACCTGCACTAAATATAATGCCACTTTTAAAAATAAACCCCTATGGTGGAATACCCATATAAATAAATTATATAATAAGAGAAAGAAATTACTTAATGCTTATAGATGGTTTCATTCTATGTACCTTAACTTCACATTTAAGCAAACTAGCAAAAAGCTTTAGGGAACCACCAGGAAGCTCAAATGTGAATATAAACTTAAAATAGACAAGAAAATCAAAATTATCAACAAATTTTTCTTTAACAATCTAAAATGTTTAGAAACTAACACCCAATACTCTTCAGAGCTAGTAATGCCTTTCGGCTTTTCCCGGTTAGGGGTCGCCACAGTGGAACTCCGGTCTGCTAATGATTGGCAGTGGACTTTTATGGTGCCAAGTTGCCAGCCCAACACCCAACCTTCAAAGAAGGCATACCCATTCATGCTCACACCTACCTGCATGTCTTTAATGTCACTCGACTGCGGGGAGGACATGCAGACTCCACACAGAAGGCGTTGCAGCTGAGAATCGAACAGGAGAATCTCTTGCTGTGAGGCGACAACACTAACCGGTGCACCACCGCGTCCACTCCAATACTGTTCAGAGCTAATCCACAATAATACTGCACACTCCAACCAAAAGAAAAAAAAAACAATATCCTAGCTGACAAATTCAGTACAAGCTTTACTCCACCCACAGTTAAACCTGTTCCAAAGATTACACAATCCCAGCCACCCCCTTTAATCTCTATGGAACAAGTTCTATCAGCCTTCTCAAATGCTATGATCACCTCAGGTTACCTGATTATCAGTGCCAAATATGCTGTATCTGAACCCAGCTTAACTTTTGTAATCTAAGCCGTTCCACTGGTTGCAGGCCTGAAACCTGGAAAACGGCCATTGTAGTGCCATTACAAAAGGATGGCCCAACCATGGATCTCAATAACCATAGGCCCATTAGTCTCACTAGCCTCATATGTAAAGCTATGGAGCATATTATTTCATACCTTATTAAGGTGGACATTGAAACAGTCTTAACCTAGCACTCTCATCAATTTGGCTTTGTCAAAGGAAGGTCCTGCCTCTTTAAACTCTTTAATTTATTTGAAAAATCAACTGAACAATGGATAATGGTTATGCACTACATACAGCATATCTGGATCTGGCAAAGGCTGTTGACATTATTCCCCATGCAGGCATTATTGACAGAGTCGAAAATCAACATATAAGTCCTTATGTTGTGTAGTGCATAGCTAACTGGTTTTCTGACAGAACCCATCTGAGTAGAGTCACACGTGCCACTTCTAACACAATAAAGTTACCAGTGGTGTACAGCAGGCCTCAGTGTTAGATCCTCATCAATTTAGCATCTGTTTCTCAGACCTTCAGGGCAAAACCCCTTATCTATGGTTGTCTAAGTTTCCATTACTCACAATTGCTTCAACATGGTTTAAACCATGTTAACAACTGGTGTAAGGACAATGGTCTCAATTTAAAGATGAAAAAAGTGTAGCATAGTTAGTTTTGATAAATAAAATATTTCACATACTGCATAGGTGATACACACTTCTAATCAGACACTGCAGTAAAGGATCTAGACACTCTTGTTTATAATTCCTTATTGTTAGACCATCATATCTCTCTAGTAATTTAGAAAGCCTTCAGTCTAACTCATCTAATTTCCAAAGGCATCTCCTCTAGATCCAAATAAGGCTTAATTCTTCTTTACTCATATCTTATCAGACCCATTATTGAATATAATTTACTTTTGGCTTGTTTTTGTCTAAACACATTACTCAACTTGATAGACCTCAGAGGTTTATAACTAAATAGATGATTGACCTCAAAAATGTTAGACATCAGGAGAGACTGGCAGCCTTATATCAGTACTCTGTCTCTATTGACTCTTACATGGAGATCTGTACATAGTGTTTCAAGTCATAAAAGATCCAGTCTTCTTCAACCTCCTGTTCTTTCACAGAACAAATAGTACTTCAAGTATCCAATGAGAAGAACTAAATCTTTATCAACAGATAAATAAGACATGTTGGCATGATAGATTCACATCCCCAAAATATCCCTCACCTGTGGAACAAACCTCCATTACATGTCAAGCAAAGTAGCAGCCATGTCATGTTCAAAGTAAACCTAGATAATTGGATAGGTGGCCTCAAATTCTTCCCTAGTCTGTCTTCTCTTGCACTCCTTGAGGCTGAACGGAACTTTTGAATAGTTTATTTTTTGGCTAGATTTGTAATGACTTGCAGACTGATTGTTGAATTACTGACCTATGAACCTAAAATTGATAACAGTCACACCTCTTACATTAACTTGGCTTATATTCACTCTGTTTCTCATGCATTTGTTAAGTTTTACCATAATTATGCCTCTTTTTAAACTTGCTGTTAACTTTGCATTTTACCTCAAACACATCATTTGGCATGTTTAAATTAGCATTATACAATGACCCCCTATTAATATTCCAAAACGTGCACGCTGATTGGTCAGCATGCACATTGTAAATCAGACTTATACTAATGGAAAAGGTCTGGTCGCCCGGAATTTTCCATTAGTATAATCATCATCATCATCTTTCGACTGTTCCCATTAGGGGTCGCCACAGCGGATCATCTCTTTCCATTTCTTCTTATCCTCTGCATCTTGCTCTGTCACACCAACCGCCTGCATGTCCCATCTCACCACATCCATAAACCTTAGGCCTTCCTCTTTTCCTCTTACCTGGCAGCTCTATCCTTAGCATCTTTTTCCCAATATACCCAGCATCCCTCCTCAGCACATGTCCAAACCAACGCAATCTTGCCTCTCTTGCTTTGTCTCCAAACTGTCCAACCTGAGCAGACCCTCTAATATACTGATTCCTAATCCTGTCCATCCTAGTTACACCCAGTGCAAATCTTAACATCTTTAACTCTGCCACATTCAGCTCTGACTCTTGCAATTTTGTCACTGCCACTGTCTCCAACACATATAACATAGCTGGTCTCGCTACCCTCTTGTAGACCTTCCCTTTCACACTTACTGGTACCTGTCTGTCACAAATCACTCCTGACATTCTTCTCCACCCATTCCACCCTGCCTGTACTCTCTTCTTCACCTCTCTTCCACACTCACCATTACTCTGAACTGTTGATCCCAAGTACTTAAACTTGTCCACCTTTACCAACTCTACTCCCTGCATCCCCACTAATCCTCTACCCTCCCTCTCATTTACACACATATATTCTGTCTTAGCCCTGCTGACCTTCATTCCTCTCCTCTCTAGAGCATATCTCCACCTCTCCAGGGTCTTCTCAACCTGATCCCTACTTTCACTACAGATCACAATGTCATCTGCAAACATCATAGTCCACGGGACCTCCTGTCTGATCTCATCCGTCAACCTGTCCATCACCACTGCAAATAAGAAAGGCCTCAGAGCTGATCCTTGATGTAATCTCACCTCCACCTTAAACATATCTGTCACTCCCACCGCAGTCCTCACCACTGTCACACTACCCTCGTACATATCCTGTACCACTCTTACATACTTCTCTGCCACTCCCAACTTTCTCATACAATACCACAACTCCTCTTTAGGCACCCTGTCATATGCTTTCTCCAAGTCCACAAAGACACAATGCAACTCCTTCTGACCTTCTCTGTATTTCTCCAACAACACTCTCAGAGCAAACATTGCATCTGTAGTGCTCTTTCCTGGCATGAAACCATACTGCTGATCACTAATCATCACCTCCCTTCTTAACCT
The DNA here is from genome assembly GCF_019279795.1 of Protopterus annectens. Taxonomy (NCBI): domain Eukaryota; kingdom Metazoa; phylum Chordata; order Ceratodontiformes; family Protopteridae; genus Protopterus; species Protopterus annectens. The sequence continues at coordinate 690,793,644 of NC_056743.1, forward strand.
AGCTTCTACTACTCTTTCCCATAACTTCAAGCTGTGACTGATCAATTTTATCCCTCTGTAATTACTGCATCTCTGCACGTCACCCATATTCTTAAAGATGGGTACCAAAACACTTTTTCTCCACTCCTCAGGCATCCGCTGACTTTACAAAATTTCATTAAACAATCTAGTTAAAACTTCCACTGCCATTTCTCCTAAGCACCTCCATGTTTCCACTGGTATGTCATCTGGGCCAACAGTCTTTCCATTATTCATCCTCTTCATAGCTGTCCTTACTTCCACCTTGCTAATCTGTTTCACTTCATGATTCACTATCCCCACATCATCCACCCTTCTCTCTCTCTCTCTCTCTCTCTCTCTCTCATTCTCTTCATTCATCAGCCCCTCAAAGTACTCTTTCCATCTACTCAACACACTCTTCTCTCTTATGATTACGTTTCCCTCAGTATCCTTTATCACCTTTACCTGCTGCACATCTTTCCCAGCTCTGTCCCTCTGTCTAGCCAATTGGTACAGGTCCTTTTCTCCCTCTTTAGTGTCCAATCTCTCATACAACTCTCCATACGCCTCATCCTTAGCCTTCGCCACCTCTCTCTTTGCCATGCGCCTCATCTCCTTATACTCATGTCTACTTTCTTCATCTCTTTCACAATCCCACTTCTTCTTCGCTAGCCTCTTCCTCAGTATACTCTCCTGTACTTCCTCATTCCACCACCAAGTCTCCTTGTCCTTCTTCCTCTGTCCAGATGTCACACCAAGCACCTTTCTAGCAGTCTCCCTTACTAGTTCTGCTGTAGTTACCCAGCTATTTGGTAACTCTCCACTGCCTCTCAGTACCTGTCTTAACTCTTCCCTGAACTCCACCTCACAATCACCTTTTTTAACTTCCACCATTTAATCCTTGACACTGCTTTCACACTCCTCCTCCTCTTCTTGATCACCAACATCATCCTACAGACCACCATTCTATGCTGCTTAACTACACATTCCCCTGCCACCACTTTACAGTCTCCAATCTTCTTCAGACTGGCCCCTCCTACATAGGATATAATCCACCTGTTTGCATCTTCCTCCACTCTTGTATGTCACCCTATGCTTCTCCCTCTTCTTAAAATACATATTCACCACAGCCATGTCCATCCCTTTTGCAAAATCCACAATCATCTGACCTTCTGCATTCCTCTCCTTAACACCATACCTACCCATCACGTCCTCATCCCCTCTGTTCACTTCATCAACATGCCCATTAAAGTCCACTCCAATCACTAGTCTCTCACCCTTGGGTACACTCACCACCACTTCATCCAACTCACTCCAAAATTTCTCCTTCTCATCCATGGCACACCCAACTTGTGGAGCATATGCACTAACAACATTCATCATTACACCATCAATTTCGAGCTTCATAAACATCACTCTATCAGACACTCTCTTCACGTCCAAAACACTCTTGGCATACTGTTCCTTTAGGGTAACCCCTACCCCATTTCTCCTGCCATCCACACCATGATAGAACAATTTGAACTTGCTTCCTATACACTTGGCCTTACCTCCCTTCCATCTGGTCTCTTGCACGCACAATATATCAACCTTCCTTCTCTCCATCATATCAGCTAGCTCTCTCCCTATACCAGTCATACTGCCAACATTCAAAGTTCCTACCCTCACTACTACACTCCTAACCTTCCTCCTCTCTTCCTGCCTTCAGGCATGCCTTCCCCCTCCTCTTTTCCTTCGGCCATCAGTAGCCCAATTTCTGCCAGCACCCTACTGCAATGGAGAACGCAAGATCTCTGTTGCTTTTTAGACACTGTCTTGCTATGTTAAAGGAGTTTAACATAGCGAGGCAGCTTTAAAAAAAGTAAAGGAGATCTTGCGTTCTCCGTTGCTTCCACCCACAGCTCTGATGTATTGCGTAAGCATATGCATGCACAGTACATCAGAACTGCCACAGAATACCAGACAGCTGCGGAAGGGCAGCAAGGAGGCATTATACAATGCCATTATTTAAGAAAAGTAAGTATTTTTCTTAAATAATGTCATTATATAGCAATAACCATTTCTGGGTGTGGGTAATGCTGGATTTACCCATGGTTGTCTTTGTTTGGCCACTCGAGCTTCACCCTTGTGACCAAACCACACCAACCATGGGTAAATCCAGCATTACCCAAACCCAGGCGTGGGTTATTGCTATATTAATGCCTCTGTACTGTGGAATGTCATACCTATATCAGCCCCTGCACATTAATACATTCCACAGCATTTTCTGACAACTCGAGTTAAAAAGCATAATACAAACAAATGTAAATATTTTGTAAACAATACAAAATATTAAATAGGTACAAACAGCAATGTTGTCAGTAAAAAGCCTTCTTTACATCGGTGTTAGTCAGTACATTCACAGTCCTTAAACCAGTACTATCATATATTTTAATGCACACAAACCCATAATATTTTCCAGTGAAAGTTTGCAAATTGTCAAACCTTGGAAGCTGTATAGCCTAGCCATATATCAACAGAGCAGTTGTCAGCCAGATGTGAGTGTACCCATGACAGCAAGAAATTCCTGAGTTCTTATTTATTAAGATATTTACAGAAATATGAAACATTATACTTATTGTGTATTATTAATATGATAACACTAAATATATGCCAGGATGTGCAACTTACAATACAAATATAAATGACAGTTTTCTTCAATACCATCTAAAGTTTCATCTCATGCCATGCAGCAATTTGTAAGTCACTTGGTTTTGGAAAATACTAAGCACATATGGGAATACTGCATAGGATCATAGGAACATAGAAAGTTAATTTTTGTGCATTAAACCCACAATTTTGTCATTTCATACAGTCATCTCACAAGAGCTTCAACCAGAGCTCTGAACTTTTACAAAAAGAGTTTGAAGCAAACTAAATAAAAAATAACTAAGGAAAAGGCCCCAAATTACAGACACACTTTAAATGTTGGCACTATTATTTTATAAATTATTAAAATGATTTCCAATTTTAGGAAGAATGAAACAAAATTTGAGAAACATCAGTGGTGTTGAGAAGTCTGGCTTCAACACATTCACCCTTTGCATGCACACATCTGTGGAAGTGTGCCCTTCCATGTATTACAATTCTTCTTGGCATAAAATCCTCATTGAGTTTATTAATTACTTACTTACTCTGGCCCTCTGAGAATAAAATGAACTGCATATGCCTTCCATACCCCATAGTGTGGAAAAGCTTGCTTACCTGGATTTCCTCTTTATTTAATTTGATTGTCATACAATAATCAGATGAATCCAGGAAGGCAGTCAAATGAGTGTAGTGGGTTAAACTTTGTAATCATTGAAGAATTTTCTTTTAGGCTAAACAGTTTAGATTGGGTAAAAGAAGGAATTCTGAGGTAAAATAAAAATGAAAACAGCGAACCTCAGTGGAGAATAGGTGGGTCAAGTACAAATAGAAACACCAAAGCACCAATGTAAAAAAATAGCTGGAACAGACCAAAAACAAGCTCACACATAATAGTTATATGTGAGCTTATTTTTGGTGTAGTCCAGCTGTTTGTTTGACTGTGGAATTCTGATGTAAAACAGTTTTTTTTTTATCAGTAAAGTATTCATCTCTCAACTTGTGGATTCACTCGAGGTGGTGTGTTGCAGTTTTGTAAACAATGAGCTATTTTTCTGGTTTTCATTCGTCAAGAAGTTCCCACTTCTGATACATTATCAGCAGGCTCAGCTGTGGTTACCGAGTTGTCTTTGTTGGTAGTCTTGGAAATGTCAAGATACACCATCAGTTTAATCAGACAGGTAGCTTTTATTCCTAACAATATGCAACTCAAAAGAAATAATGTAAACACTTCAGCATTTTATACACAATTGACTAGATTAGAAATGCAGTGCATTAAGGGATATATATATATACAGTTTTAAAAGGGCATTGGCTATGTACATGTATATGACTCCAAAATTCCAAAAACAAGCACCAATTCACGAACTTGAAAAGACTGAACAAATGACTAGAAGATGCGAGTACTGACAACCGTTTATTAATAAGTGCTTTTTTTGTCCTGTTTCTAAGAACTTCTTCAAAGACATTCAAATATTCTATGTTTAAAAACATTTTTCCAAACCACATGATACAATAATAACCAATGAAAATGTCCTTTTCATTAAGAACAAGGGTGAAAAATCTTTTAAAAAAAACACATTAAATGTGTTTTTAAAAAATTACTTTTCATGTCCAAACAATAATATATTATTTATAAAAGCTTCTCACCTATATACATCCTAAAACAAATAATTAAAAAGATGTGTAAATAAACACCTGCTAACTACTACCTTGCTAAACTTTTTAACTTCAGTAAACATAACACAGAGCTCACATCATTGAGTCCAGGATACTGATGTGCATTTAATTTCACCTGCCATAGAAGTTCAAGTCTCTCTAATAAAAGAGAAAAAGGGCCCCCTCTGATGTTAAATTTTATTTGATCTAAAGCCATGAATTTAAAACTGTGATTCTGATTTTCAGTGATATGCTTCGCTAAGGCATTTTCAGTTTTCTTTTTGTTAATACTATATATGTATGCTCACACACCCTTTCTTTTAATTTCCTGTTTGTCTTACCAATGTAAAATGCAGGACACTGTTGGCATGTGGCCAAATATACAACTGCTTTTGAATTACAGTTTAATTTTTTTCAGGGTCTTGTATCTAATGTTTCGTACAAAGTAAGTTTGTCCAATGTCAATATATTTGCACTGCGAGCACATTTCACATCTGAAAGTGCCTGGATTTCTGAATACTTGGGTGATAGCATGTTCTAACAGGGTTTTTAAATGTTTCCCCTTTCTACAGGGAAACATATTTTACATGTATTTTTAATTAATTATTTGTTTTAGGGTGTATATAGGTGAGAAACTTTTATAAATAATATATTATTGCTTGGACATGAAAAGTAATTTTTTAAAAACACATTTTATGTGTTTTTTAAAAAGATTTTTCACCCTTGTTCTTAATGAGAAGTACATTGTCATTGGTTATTATTTTATCGTGGTTTGGAAAAAGGTTTTTAAGCACAGAATATTTGAATGCCTTTAACTGAAGAAGTTCTTGTTAGAAACAGGATGAAAAGCACTTATTAATAAACGGTTGTCAGTACTCGCATCTTCTAGTCATTTGTTTAGTCTTTTTATGTACATATATATAATATGTGCAAACAGTTTAGAAGCTTTATTCCACTTATTATTGCTCAACTCAAGTGACGACATGACAGAATGGATAGCCATAGATAAAGTTATTGCCATACTGAAATGCTTAATAGTATGAACAAAAGGAAGCTTAATGGATCAGATGGTATAACAAAAAATAACTGAGATTAAGGATGGTCTATGTGCCATATTATGCTATATGGTTAACATGTCCTTGAGAGAAGACAGGGCAATTAATGAGTGAAGGAAGACAACAGTCATGCCAGTGTATAAAGGGAAGGGGCCATGGTAATCTATCCCTACCTACAGCCCATCTAGCTTGCTATGTGACTGTAGTAAGATTATGGAAAATCTGATCAGTGATTAAAGAATCATAGGAATCATAAGAATAAAAGCCGCGGTGGTGCAGCAGTAGCGTTGTCGCCTCACAGCAAGAGGTTCTCCCATTCAATTCTTGGCTGGAGCACCTTCTGTGTGGAGTCTGCATGTCCTCCCCATGGTCGAGTGGCATTCGAAAGACATGTGTGAATGGGCGTGCCTTCGTTGAAGGTTGGGCGTTGGGCTGGCACCGTAAAAATCTACTGCCAATCATTAGTGGACTGGAGTTCCGCTGTGGCGACCCCTAACCTGGAAAAGCCGAAAGAAGAAGAAGAAGAAGAGGAATCATAAGAATGATGTGAAGTGCAAGGCAACTGAGTTTTGTAACCATTATGCCTTGCCAGTTCCGACCCTAGGCAGTATCTCTCCTCTCAAAAGGGTTAGGCCAGTCAAGCCTTAGGTAAATTTGTGAATACTCATCCAATTACCCATGTCCCATTTGAAGGAATAGAGTGTATCACGCTGCTTGATTTGAAGTGGCCATCTATTCTAGAAGTGGGGAAGATGCTGACTAATGAATCTACTGAAGCAAATTTAGTTCTCTGGTTCTGGAGAATGTGGGAGTGTTTGACTTATGAAGATACAAATGATTCTGGACCACCAGGTCCCCGATTGCATGGAAGATGAGGCATAAGTCTCCTCTGAGAAGTGTATACAATATGGAAAAAAATGGACAATTCTTCTAGGCTTTTCTGGTAGCTTAGGGATTTGAAGGCAATGATCTTCTTTGACAATCATGTCTGGGGTTTTCCAGTTGTTGAGAGAAACATGCCAAAGGCAGTGCTGAATACAAGGATACAATGACCCCTTTAGATCTGGATGATATTCAGTTGGTGATTAGCTGCCCTGACAACTGTTGCTGGATGGTGATCAAAGGACAGGGAATCTGTTGTATTTTCATTTGAAAGTGTAGCACTGTCTATGTTGTCTACTAGGGGAAGGGGCTGTCTACCAAGTGCAACAAAGTAGCAATTTTTAGCATTTCATTAATCCAGTTTTCAGAAAAAAACAGGTATTTATAAGTTTAAGTTGTTGCTGGAGGGTTTGAACATCAGGTGGACATTTGACAGTGACTCCCATTTTGCAGTCATCTGCAAATTTAGCCAACTAGAGGTTGTTGGTTTTTGATCTGTAGGTCTTAAAAGTAAACAAGTAAATAGCAAATACAAGTGATCCCAACACTAAACGCTGTGGAACACCTCTGTTCACCTTCATGTTCTCTTCTGCTGGCCCTGCCACTCACACGGTGTGAGTTTCATCTTTAACCTTTAAGGAGCGGCATCACCAGCGCTTTGTGACATATTTCTGGGATAAAGTCTGTTGTAGAACATCTAACAGTTAACGATACTTTTCATATAACACTTTGTGCATTCAGAAGGGTCTACCATTAACCTACATTTCTGGCAGTGGATGGTGGCCTCCATGTAGATGTGGTCTTTGTCGACCTCAGCAGGAGCCTTCAATGTGATGACCATAGAGTGGTAACACAGAAATTAGACATATTAGGGATAGATGCCCATCTGACCAGCTGGATTAGATCTTGACTTTGTGGTAGATCCTGTAAATGTTGACTGCAGTTATGGTCTGTAGGAAATGCAGCCTGGAAATGGGACTCCACAAGGATTCTACCAATTCCCCTTATTAATCCATTAACACCTATAAGGTGTGGAATAGCACACATCAAGCAGCCTATACACATCATTGCATGCCACACAGTTTCTGAAAATCACCTTATAGCATAACATAAACAAACAAGCGATAACATAAACAAATATATTTTGTGAACAATAAAAGCTATTAAAACTGTACAGATAGCAATGTTATCAGTAAGAAGCATTCTTTACACTGATAATAGTCAGTGCATTCATGGGCTTTTCATAAATACTATAATATATAATGCACACAACCCAAAATTATATGTCTGTTAAACTTTCACAAACAAAATCGCATATCCTGGAAACTAAACATCCTAGACATATACTGTTTGAACACTTTTTTACCACAAAATAAGCTTTCACATGACAACAGGAAGAACATTGCTGAATGCATATTTATTGAGATATTCTTAAAATATGAAGACATATGCTGAACTGTACAATTAGCAATATAAATAATGCTGAATATCTTTCAAGATGTGCAACTTACTGTGCAAATATCAATGACAGTGTTCTGCAACAACATCTAAGTTTTCTCCCGATGTCATGCATGTTTGTAACTCACTTGGTTTTTGAAGTATTAGGTCCAAATGGAAATACTAATTATTTTCATAATTACTGACAAACAGCCAGAAATATCTCCAGTATAATGTAATATAACTGGACATTGTCAAGGAAGATTCATGTTTCCTACCATATCATTTCACACCATACTACTCAATATGATGCAGGCCTCTCAGTTATGAAAATATGAACATAAATTATAAAAGTATGACTGTTAGTGGCAAACAGTGATCAATTTTTCTACTGCAGGACATCCAAGGTTAACAATCTTAGGGTCATTTTGTTAATTACTACTTGCCCTTTCTAGTGCTGCCTTTTATTAGCTGATAAGTAAGTTAGTTAAAGAACACAGACCCCGAAAAGGTCTGAATGCCATAATGAGCTATGGGTGATAACAAGTCTATATTAGGTCAGCGAAATGCCATTTTGCTGACACATGTAGACCAAAATCCCAAAATAGCAAAGGCTCAGGTCAGCATATTTTCCCCAGGGAAAAAAAATTGCTTGGCCTGAGCCGTGACATTGCCCTTTACCCCACTGTAGTGTGATTTCAGAGTTGGTATATTTAGTTGGGGGTAGTTGGGGGTAGGGGGGCATAGCCCCCCACGTTGGGTGTGTGGGGATGAAGCCCCCCACTTTGCTATGCTTGAAGTGGTGTGTATGTGTTTTTAGTGCAAGCGATTTCTTTCCCAGGGAAAGAAATCATTGTTTTGAACGTTTGTGGTTTGGTGAGGTCGCTGATTACGTGTCGATGAAGAGGCATTTGATGGAACACCTCTTCAAGCATTTAATACAGACCTGGTGATAGCTGAATTATACAATAAAAGGTACTACAGGCTTGAATTAATTATTTATCTTATATACGAGTGACCTTGTCCTGCCAGTACGTGTAATGTTACACAAATATGCTGATGGAATTCATAACTAAAGTGCATTCACAAAAGAGTGTGACAGTCAATGCAATCGTATCTGAAAAACAAAAGCAAGGTAAAAAAAACATTCTGCAGAGAAGCAAGCCCCACCCCAACTCAACCCCACACCCCCATGACATGCGAGGTATACATGCTATATCCCTGCTACATATTTATTTCATTTTATTTCAAATTTGTTAACTAGGATAGAGCACTGATCTCATTGGTCCCGTTTCAGTCTCAGCCTGGGGAAGACATGAGAGATACATGACATTATATACACAGTGAATGACAAAACACAATATATATATATATATATATATATATATATATATATATATATATACACACACACACACACACACACACACACACACACACACACACACACAAAGTAAAATCATAGCTGGATGCAGGGTATAAAGGCAATAGATAAATTGTATTGTATACTGACAGACTGAAAAAATACAATATATACATGCATTATATAAAGAGGGGAAATTTGAGTTGGCATGCTGAAAGAATCACTATCAAAAATATTGTCAGAACAATGTATGTAGACAGAAGAAGGGAATGAAAAGGTTAAGTTATATGACAAGAGAAATAACAGTTGCATTTTCTGAGAGCCTTGAAATGTGCTTTTATTTATAAATGGAAAATGGGATAAGAGGAATGATCTTTAAGAAAAGGGAAAGATAATCCGAGTTGGTGAGCTAAAGGAATCACAGTCAAAAACAGTGTCAGAGCAAAGTATGTAGGCAGAAAAGGAAAAGAAGAGGTTAAGTTATATGACCAGAGAGATAACAGTTGCATTTTTTCTAGACTTGAAATGTACTTTTATTTTTGAACAGAAAATTGCTTAACAGGAATGATCTTTAAGAAAAGCTGATGACACAAAGTGATGGCAGTGAGAAATACCTCCAATCGTGGTATTTTGCAGCTTTATGTAGACCAGACTACTGGTTGGTCTGAGAGTACTAGGCTAATGTATAATCACAAGAAAGGCAGTTTTTTTATATTTTCAAGTACATAACCACATTTATCCCTACACCAATAATCTTGAATTTATGTATGAGGCAATCGCTTTCAAGAACTCAAGGTTAACAGTGGAAAACCAATATTACTTTAATAGTCAAATGAATACTATTTTGAGCAAATGTAACAGGATTATGAGAATTAGTTTCATGACTGTAAGCAGTAGGCATAGAAATATGATTATTCCTTTATATATTATCTTTATTAATCCATGTGTAGATTATGGTTTGGATGTCTGTGTTTATAACAAAACCTGTATTCAAAAACTTGAACAAATCCAGAAAATGTATATGAGGCAAATCACAGGCCTTCATGGTATGATACATAGAGAGAGAATCAAGGTGTTGAATTTACATTTTGTTGTTGAGAGAAGATATCATACTCATTTTCAAGTGTGTTAACAATGATATTATGTTATCAGTGTCTGGTGTCTACTTTTCTGATTATTATGTTAAGACCAGGATTAGGAAACTGTCTGTTGTGTTTTCTCAAATAAAAAAAGCAGTTTTGCCTAGAAGGCAAGTAGAATTTGAAATTCCTTGCCAATATATATCAGACTATCTTCATCCTTAGCGGTATTTAAGTCTAATTTAGACACCTAGTTAGGGGACTCTGTATATGACATAAGTTTTCAAGGTGGCAAACTCCTTGTTGGCCTCTCTTGCAACCTTGAGTTAGCCATAAATATTGCATTGAACATTGGACCCCAGGATCACGTATTACCAAACACATTAATGTTTACCATTAGTGTGTCACATCTAAGCCTGGTAGCCATGCTGATAATTTGAAATTGCTGAAACTCATCACCAGAGGATTTTGCTAAAACTCCTTAAAATGTGGTTTAAGGAAAACTATATGAAACTAAATACCTCAAAAATCATCACATATATCTTTGGGGCCCAGGAAGTTTAATACTAGCTGTACTTTGAATGGTAATGTCTTGGGCATGGCTCCCCTAAAAGATGATTGTAAAACAATTTCTGAATCTCGGTTGATAAAAAAAAAATCACGTGAAATGCCACTGTGGAATTTAAAACATTCTTTTAACCCTCATGTGGAGTACTTTGCCATCCACACCCTTTATTTATAGATACAAATTCAATGGTTATATTATAATGGGGAATAAAACTGCCCACTACAACACATAGTATTCTCCCACAAACAATGAACTCACAGTGTCTCCATTACAGTGATATGACGAATGAGCAAGTAAAATTCAAACAGATGTGACTGAGCATTTAGATGTTGACCCTTCTGGATAACAGACTAACTTAATGGTCCTAATAGATAGAAATTATCAGATTATCTGGATCAGTTTTGAGAGCAATCTGGGATAGAACCCCAGTAATTATCTTCTTGTTAACACTGTTTTTTTCAGATTTTTTCAAGAAACTTCTACTCCCTTATGATCCCCTTGTAAATATCTGACAAGTCAGACTGAAAGATTACAGAGGAGGTGGACTTAGTGGATGGAAATTCTAAAATATTTTGATTATCTGACTAGGTATTAAGATGCCATTCATTAATTCATTGTCCAGCCATAAAGTTGAGGGAATTTTATTCTGACATTTAGAGCTTTTAGACATGAGCATTTGATCAGCACATTGGGTATGACAATAGGAAGCGCCAGTTTGAATCTGTGTGGTCCTAACTGGAATCTGACTAGGGACACAAAAATTGTTTTAAGAGAATTAACTACATTATGGAATGTGTGGTCCTGCTATTGAATGGCTTAACAGTTGAATTAAAGACTGCTGACTGTCAGGATACTTTAAATGAAAACGTCTTTTTGGAAGAGAAATAAATGTGATTTTTTGCAGTGTATATCTGTTCTCTTAGCCATGTTAATGCATCATAATCACTCTGGGATCTTCTTATAAAATTTTAATATGTTTTCTCCCACAAAATGGTTGACACTGGGCCTGCAATATTAGCGTGATCTTGTTTTAGTGCTTTCCTGTCCCCTTCCCAGAAACCATTTTAAGTCCCTTAAAATGAGTCATCCTAGACATAACGATGTGATGATGTCTTCTTAATCCATTGAGATACAGTGTCAGCAGTGTGAGTCACAGGCATCTTACGAGATATGTACCTTCTGTAGCAGAAATGATTGACCACATATACATTTGTTCGAGAGCTTGTTTCAAACTATTTGTAGCAATTATACAGCTCTAGCCAAAGTATCTAAATTGCAATGCTTTTGTAAGGTTTGTCATTTTATAGTCCTGTGCTACGAGCACTGGCAGACCCTCCTCCACACTCCTCATCAGGTGTGAAAGCTATCATTGCTATCCAAGAGCTGTTCATCAAAAACTTCAAAAAACAGGTTCTGGTACTGCTGTCTGCAGCAATAGAAAGATGAGTGTTTTTTTCCATTATCCTGAATGTTGGAGAAATGTGCGAATGTGCTTGCTGTTTTTGCTCAAAAATATCTTACAAGCACTGTACAAAAATAGATACAACTATCAGCTCTTGAATTTATATCATGAGAGTTTTTAAACTAAGGCACAAAGCCTTCATACATTACATTTTCTGCTTCTATTGCATTGCTCCATCATCAAAATTACAATCCCTGAGCATGACCAATCAGTAGTTTTATGTATAAGACTAACACTACTTTCTATAAAACTGTTGAAGTAACGCAAAATGCTGCTTACAAGTTGATCTCTACAAAAATGCGATCAGGTATTAGGGTTGCCACATTTTAAAATGCTCATAGTGGAACGTTCTTATATAAATTTCAGATTGCGGAGGACAGATTGCCATCTTCACATGAAAAAGAATTATCTTCATCTTATAACCAAATTAAGGACTCTGCGATATACAATGTTATTCTTTTATACTATTTTATATAATAGTAAAATGACTTAAATGTAGTATCAGAGATCAGTGACATTTAGAGAAAAGTTAGAAAATATATTTTTCTTGTAAAAATATCAAAACATTTGTCATTTTTCATGCCCCCCACTAGAAAGAACTGGCCAAATCAGGACTGCTCTGCAGAAAGAGAGACGGGTGTTAACTCTAGCAACTAGGTACACTAATACTGTTTCTCTTCCTCTCTGTAATAGGCAGTGAAAAACAGTTTCACAACACTCTTGCCTTTCTTTTAATAGCTGGTTTACTGATACCAGGAAGTATATGATTGTGGGTAACTGTAGTACCTGAGATGGAAAACTAAAAATGTCCTTGTATGTGGGTCATAGCATGCAGGTGGCGACAATTTCTTCTGCCAAAATATGTGAGAAGTTAAACATAAAAAAGTGCAAGGAAATAAAAGTCTTATAAAGTACAGGCAGGTTTCTGGTAACCAAATGATATTCATAGGTTTATAGGTGTGTACTAGGCTAATGGCCCTGGGGAAAAGAGCTTGAGTTAAATTGTAGGAGAGGATGGATAATTCCTTTAACTGAATGGCCTGTCAGCTAAATTAAATGGTGTTAAATGTCTGGACACGTTATAAAAAAGAGTTTATATCTTGTTTTGAAAGGGAAATACACAGTTTGGTAGTTAACATTCAAAAGAGATGAAAAAGAGTTATAAGTAGAGTGAAAGGTATGCATCTATGTATGCCATAAAGTACTGTGTATTTGCTTTATAGGCATAGTTAGTTTTTTAGCACAAAACTTTTATTATTGCTGTCATTATCATTTAAAGTTCCAGAGCTTGTGCAACCTTAGAATATTGCTAATTATATTTGTTTGCTTTCATGTATTAAAGAAATCCCATTTATTCTGACCTTTCAGTTTGTTCTAAACATGAATCATATTATCATTGTAACATATTACTTTGCTTTTATGTCTGTTTAATGATGTACTTAATATTTCATTCTTAGTATGTTAATTATATTATGTTTTTTCAAAGCTTAATTTATCTTTGTTACTTAATTAGTTTCCGAATATTCTTTGTAGATACTTAGGTAGACTTGGGTGTTGTTCACTACTTATTTGGGTGAATTGCTAGGTTAGTATTAAAACACTCATTCTGGTCTTACATATTGAAAGAATTCACCATTTTAGATGCATCTTGTACACACTTTTTAATAATTACCAAGAAACGGTAACTGTTTGAATTGTTGATACTCACAATGCCGAGTCCTAGAATGTCAAAAATGAATGACTGAAAAACAGGATTTACATAAATATATGCAAGATTGCCATTTCTTGAATGTTCTCTTTTCTCCAAAGTATGGTGACCTTGGAGTTGGTATATATAAATCCAGGTGTGTGTGTGTCTGGGGGGGGGTGCAGTTTGGGTGACCCCTGCAAAAAACAAGTTTAATGGAGAAAAGCAATGTTTGATAGTTGCTCTTCTCTTACATTTTCAGTCTTCATTCTTTGGCATTTCAGAACTTGGCATTCTGACTCCCGACATTTCAATAGGGTTCCCTGAAAAATATCCCTTTATGTATCCTGTGTGCAACTGAATGCGTATGATTATTCAGTCCTGTGAATCTGTATTAGTTAGACCAGTTCATCTTTGCATATTGTCTGTAACTAGCTGCTTCATTTCTGTTTTCTGTGTACCTTCCCTGTAACTAAGCCTGTAACTTTTCTGTTGATTTTTTTTATATTTATGTTTTTTGCCTCAGGTTAGCTAACTGAAGCTCTTGACAGTTCATAACATGATTAATAAATAATACAATATAATGAATATATTTTTATCAGATTTAATATACATACAAGATGTTTCACTTTGCAATTTTCTCTATGTCACACAATTCTTACTGTCAATCAAAATACATGCTTTGTTTCTTTGTTTATGTTGGTAAATGTAGGCACAGCTGTATAAAGTTACTTAAAGAACTGTGTGCATTTCACTAGTGTGTGTTGAAGTATGTTGTGAATGCCTATTTGATGATGGGTGGATAATATCTGTATTCATTTCAATATCTACAGTGACACTTGAACCACTTGCTCAGTGGCACATATGTAATTAGAACCAGTTAAGGATTTACAGTTATGTTTTTCTTTCTTGTTAGCAAGCAAGTTAATTAAACTCTAAGACTGACTATCAAATGTTTTCTTTGCCATTATTAGGTCACAGCAGTAAATAACACACTGAATAAAAAGTATTTATTATTCCTGTGTACATTAAATCAAGGTCAGTTGATCATGATCCAGACTTCCAGTTACTGGTGCAAGTCATGCATCTATCTTAGTGACTTAGCTAGGTAGACAGCTGGATAGTGTCTCACATGGATGTTCACCAAATGTACTGGCAAACTTGGTGCACTTATGTTATAGTACACCATTTGATACAATTATAGCTACAGACACAGACATATGATAAAATGCTGTGGTGAAATCTAGTACAAATTATTGCCTGTGCATCTCCTTGGCTACTATGTGCAAAGACCTTCTGATGTAATGCATTCTCTACTCCAGTCCCACTCATAAATACCATTTGGTGGTGGTAACCATGATGTAGGGCTGCCATTATATGCACTCAATCAATGTCCCTTCTCTCAGATTATTGGTGAAGTCTGCAGCTGTCATGTGGGAAGGATAAAAATGCATTCATATGTCCCCTGCATCTGCATATGGTTATTGAAATATTGCTGACTGTTTTCTAAAAATTATATATAACAAACTAAGTGGATAAGTATCAGTGTAATTACAAGCCTGATTTCTGACGTTTAGTATAATTCTTCTCAATAATTTTCTGTTCATTTCAGATTCAGAGTCCAATGTTGCACTCATTGCTGGGATTATTATTGCTGCTGCTGTTGCCATGATCCTTATTGCTGTAATCGCAGTGGTTATCTGGAAAAAGCAACAAAACGGTAAGGATGAGAAGATTCCAGTAAGATAAGATAAGAAAAGGGTAGCTGGGATACTAAAAATTAATGTTTACATTTAATGTTAAAGCATTCATTTATTTAACACTTTGTGGTTAGGATTGTACCATCAGAAGCAGTGAAATGTGAAGTTAATGTTTACAGACACCAAGGGCATGTCGTCTGTCCTTGTACAGATATATACCATGCAGTTTGAGGAAGACAAAACAGAACATGCTGATCAGAAGGACAAACATCATGCTGCCCTTTTGAACATTTTGTGGAACTCCTCAGTGACATAGATCTTGGTCAGTGGTTAGCTGTTTGTGGACTTGGGAAGTAGGATATGGGGGGTCTGCTTCAGAAGACTGAAAAACCAAAAGACTGAATGTAAAAATACTGAAAACTGAAAATTCTGAAAACATTTTAATGCAGGGGGCATGCCCTCCTGCACTCCTCACGCAGGAGTCTACATCTCCCATACCCCCTGCTACTTATATATACCAACTCCAAGATTGCACAACAGTGGAGAAGGGGCAAATTCCATCATTCAGTATTTTGAGTTTTCAGTCTTTTGGTTTCTCAGTCTTTGGAAGTAGACTCATGGGGGTGTGGAAATTCGCTCTACTCCTACTTTTCCATTAGCAGGCACAGTAGGCCAGCCTTGCATGGACGAGCAGTTTATACTAGTTTCAATAATTTTAAAATTAAAGTGTCTGTGTTTCTTTCTTAAAAGTATGCTAATGGTAAGTGTAGAGTATTTAAACAGAAAACCATGCAATAATATTTAAACAAAAATGAGGGAGTAAAAAGGGTAGTTAAACATTTATTTGCTTGTTTATTTGATTCTTTCATTGTTTTCAAAATGGAGACAATGATAAAACATATACATATATTTACTATAACAAAGATACAATATATTCATAGCACATATTTAAACTGAGTGCATCTTTGAAGTTAACTGTGAATGTGATCAGTAGAATCACAGAGTTGCAGGTGATAAAGTGAGGGATATATGCTAAGTATGAGACTGCAGGGTGTGGGAATATTCCCCCTCTTTCAAGGTGTAGCAATTTCAGTTAGTATGTAATAACAGAATAGTGGGAGGTAGATCATATATTTGGAACCATCTTTATATAACAGTATGTTTTAAGCCTTGGAAAGTATGAGACAGAGACATATTTAACATAAAAACAGATGAAATACATTGGTTTAATATTAGTTTCAACAAAACATATAACTTAGCAACAAAAATATAGAGGGGTATGATCAGGTCTCCAACTGTAACCTTGTTATTTTGTGTTTAAGACATGGATGTCAAGAAATTTACCTCAAGATAAAGCATGAGACATGAATCTTGGCATCATACCTCTCAACCTCTTAGTGCAAGAGATCTGGACAAAGCCAGACAAAATGGGGGAACAAAGGCCCAAAAGTAGGGACAGATTTTAATTATTGCTCTTATAAACTTAGCATGTTGGGCGGCCACGGTGGTGCAGTGGTTAGCATTGTCGCCTCACAGCAAGAGGTTCTCCAGTTTGATCTTCGGCTGGGGTGCCTTCTGTGCGGAGTCTGCATGTCCTCCCTGTGGTCGTGTGGGTTTCCTCCGGGTGCTCCGGTTTCCTCCCACATCCCAAAGACATGCTGCAGGTGGATTGGACACTCTAAATTGGCCCTAGGTGTGAGTGCATGTCTGTGTGTTCCTTCTGTGGAAGGTTGGGCACCGGGCTGGCAACTCGACACTGTAAAAAACTCCACTGCCAATCATGAGAGGACAGGTGATCCGCTGTGGTGGCCCCTAACCGGGAAAGGCCGAAAGAAGAAGGAGAAGAAGAAGAAGATAAACTTAGCACATTGCTGGAGTAACAGGGTTTGTTTTAACATATATTTTTTGAAGAATTTTAAGTCTGAAACTCAAATGTATGTCGATCCTTATATCATCCCAGTGATTTGCCAGAAAACCACAAATTTTATGAGGAACAGACCAAAAATATGAGCAATAAATCTGGACATTCTGTGAAAATCTGGACAGTTGAGAGGTATGTTAGCATCCATGTTGAGAACACATAATAATGGGATACGATCAGTGAGACCCAATCATAACTCTTTGTAGTGTATGGAGTCTTCTACTCCATGTACTACCTGTAACAAAAAAAAAATGAAAAAGCAATATGTTTTACTAGCTTTGAAAGCTAGTAAAGCACCTAGCAAGTGCTGTTGCGTAGACAGCAGGTAAGGGAAAAGACAGAGACAGTTTTTAAATACTGCCCTAATTTAAATAAGTTACTTACAGAGCAATGTCTATAAACTTCTGTAGTGGAGGAATGATATTCAGGGACTGAAAGAATATCCCTTCCCTTATACCTAGAGCTGGATCCAGCACTAGGCAACTTATGCAGTTACCTAGGGCCCAGTGGCTGGGGGGGGTGACTCTGGCCAGGGGGCTTCACACTTACTTTTGAATTAATTAAATTAAATTAAATTAATTAAACATTTATTAAACATTTCTTCTTTACTGTTTTGGTGGCATCTTCTCTTTTAAGAAGATGCACAAGCACTCTGCATCTGGCTTTAATATGACACATGCCAACACAGATGTAGTATAAACAAATTTCACCCTTGCATAAGAGAAATGCACTTAGAATTTAAACTTGTGGTAGCCATTATAGTAAGTTGTTTGTAAAGTTGCCCTATGTATGTATGAGTGAGTGTGTGTGTGTGTGTGTGTGTGTGTGTGTGTGTGTGTGTGTGTGTGTGTGTGTGTGTAAAATGTACTAGGCAGCTTAGTCAATTAACCTACTCAGGCTTAAACACTGTACCTTGGTTACAGGAGCCAAGAGCCAGAATCCTCTACACCAACTACCAGACTGTTCAAGGAATTATGAGTTTCAGTGTATCTTCAAAAAACTATGAGTTTTAGTGCATTTTCAAGAAATTGTGTGTTTCAAGGAGAAGTTTACTGCTGCTCATACTAAAACTATTTTCAATGTGCAACTGTTTTGTTTAGCAAATTGCAGTCAGTACTAGTACTATAGAATTTGAAAGCAGTGTTGGTAGCACAACAGGTAGCATACTTGCTTCAGTGTAGAAGGCTTTGGGTTCTACTCCCATACCATGTGGATGGATTGCTATTACTACGATGTACGTTAAAGGGGGATGGGGTGCTGCATTCCTGAGTGTGTCCTCCTTTGGATGAGATGCCTGATAATTATGAACTTGTTGGTCTGCCAGCCAGTTCCTATTACAATATTTCCAGCTTACCAACTTTTGTTAATGTAACACAAGCAATTCGTGGGGCACTGAATTTGTAGATGGAACACTAAAATGTAATGTTTCCCAGTAGCAACCTCTTCATTAGTTACACATCTCTTTAATGTGGAATTATTCAGATGACTTTTATTTCTGCAGTGATTGTGCATATTGATGATATTGGTGGATCTGAGTGGCTTTTTATAGTTGAAATGCTCTGAAATGGGCAGATTTGTCATTATTAATTCATACATTGTGATTCATTGCTTACTGGAAAAATATTCAAAACTACAAATTTAAAACACATTCTAATAACTGGTGCTGTATTATACAAGGAATATAATTTAATACAATCAGGAAGGTGAATCAAAGAACACATGCATGTTTGCATGGCCCTACAAATGTGTGCAAGGAGCCTTTGGTTTGAAAATCGCCCAGAGGTAAACTTAACCCACCACTGGCTAGATGCATTTTTTTTTGAATATAGTTATCAATGTCATTTCAATGAATGTGAGTTTCAAGGGAAGAAAAGTTTACTGTTCATGCTAAGTCTGTTTTCACTGTGAAACAATATTGTTTGTTTAGCAAAACGCTATCAGTGTTTGTGCTATAAAATTTGAAATAAAAGTTTTAAATTAAATCCAATTATCAGTAATCATTGTAGAAGTAAAGAAGACAATAGTATGGCAGGCTTGAACAGTCTTTATTGTAACTGGGGAGAAATAGCCAAGTTATGGGACACTGAAATGGCTTTGGGAGGTGCCCAGATCCATTACCCTGCCTAGGAACCCATTTGACCATGATCCAGCTCTGCTTATACCCAATCATCACAGCATTTAGAGTTAAATACACTATTACAGACTAGTGTCACACCACAGTAATACATAACAGGTTTATCTTTTTTTTCCAATTTTGGAGCGTAACTACAGTGCTCCATGCACTATAAAATAATTATATCAACTGCAGAAAAAAATATTACACATATAATTCTGAATCAACCCCTCCCTTGCGTAACAGTTAATGTTAATATTTTCAAAAATCATTGATTTCATAAGCAGTTTTCACCAAGCCTGTAATGGAAATTTAAATGAAATCCCTTAATTCTGAAAACTAAGGATTATGCATTTAGTGGATGTTGATTAAAAAAATTGTTTTTCATATGCTGCTTAGATCCAAGAATTCAGTTATGTCACGTGTCTTCAGTCTGTCCATCTTCCAGCCAGCCATAACTACATTTTTTCTATTTTTTTGCACATGGGGTCAGGATGTCACATCAACATTGACAATCATCTACAGCCAGTGTTCACACTGACAGCTAACTAGCCTTGACACTGTTATTCTTTCATATCACACACACACATACATGCACTTGCACCACCCTATAACATGTATTTGGGAATGGTGGAGTAAACCAGAACACTTGGAAAAAAAACATGCAAACACAGGGAGGACATGAAGACTCCACAAAGAAGGCGCCCCAGGTGAGAATCAAAATGGTGAACCTCTAGCTGTGAAGGAACAAAGCTACCTACTGCAAAATTGTTTCACTTCATGCATCTTCTATGACCATGAAGAAATGATAGAACAGCCCACCAAGCTTGCAGCCAGAAGCCTTTGAAGTTACATCTGTGCCAACATTGTTTTTTTACTGTTGTTGCACCAGCATTATCAATAATCCAATATGCCTGATGAAGAATACTTTATTATATAACACGGTTTCTCTCAGATCTTAAAGACTTCATTATTTATTTGCTGTTTGTTAACCAGGTGAGTGAACTGCTCAAAAGACCATTTTCAGTCATAACCCGAGCCTATAGGGCAGATACATAAATTTCAAAATACAGTTATATAATTGTACACCTTTACATTCAATTAAATACAATTATAGAATTGCTCAATATTATATATCAATTAATCCACTTTGTGACATACAGGGATAAAGCTGTAACTACCAAGGTTTGATTAACAGCTTGGACAACTGGCAAAGTGGCAGGGAAGGGACGGGCCTGCCCATCCTGGATGGGACAGTACTTTGATACACTCCCTAAGAGGAGCCATGGTCCAAAGAGGGAAGCTGCCCTCAGATGCAGTCACAGAGCATGGGGGGAGGAGAAAGGGAGAGGGCAGGGTATAAAATACCCCCCCCCCCCAGATGGAAGCACAGATGATACAAGCCCCCAGAATGCTCTTAGGATCCACAAGTGATGCCAGCAATATTGCTGAAGTTGGGGGGGGGGGAGTAGAAGGGTGGCTGGTAGATCCACCATGGGCATGGGCACTGCAAGCTGGGCTGGTAAACTTGAGGTCAAAAGGAGAGCAAAAACAATTATACATCGATTGAATACAGTAATACAATATCAGGACAGTCACTTTGTGAGGTGCAGTGTGTTTCTGATACACCAGCAAAATATAGTTGAGGAACTTGCACTGACATAAAGATAAGGAGCTAACAAGTATCACATGTACATCCAAATGCAATGTACATCCAAATGCAAAGTCTAAGGTAATTATTTCTGTCTAGAAAATGGATGTGATGCTAGACATATAATATATACATTATTTGCACTAGATCAGAGAGTGGATTTCATATCAGAGTTCAAAGCAGACTATGAGTATTGTAACAGGAGTGAAACAACATCAGTGGTAACCCATATTCTAGCTTTATGATAACTACATTTATTCCATTCTTCTGTATTGATGAACCCTTGGAATTCTGAGCTCCACATGTCAGTCAAATTATGGTTAAACTGAAACTAATTATATCACTCCTTTACTATTAATTCTGCATTGGTTTCTCACTGAACTGACTGAGCTACCTGACAAAATAAAGGTAACTGATACCAGGGAAATGGAACATTCAATTTTGCTTCTACATTTTTAGAATCAAAAATGAAAGGTTAAAAAAGAATTATTGTAAACCCATACATTTAATGAATCATAATGGGTTGAAAACCATAGCAACTACCAGAAAATAACCCACCTAACAATATTAGTCATTATAATTCATTCAAAGCTGGATGAAAAGCCATATTTTTTGTGCCTTGCACTTTATATCCTAGAAATTTTGGATCTGATTTGATTGGTCAAGACTTTTGAAAAATCTTTGCCCCCATATGAATCTCCAGAAGACAGTTCAAACATTCTGAAACAAAGTGTTGCTTGGTATCGACATGCAATTAATAATCAAAAAGACCTGGCTAGGCATAAGTTTGGTTATGGAAGTCTATCTGATGGTGTAGGTAAATATTGCCATTTTTGCCCCATTTGGATAATCCAATTAAAATCCAACCTTGCTTGATTGTGTCTGCTGACTAATGCCATTCTAAAAATGCTACTGATTTAAATATTTTAGCATCTTGTATCCCACAATTTAAAAGGATTTCAATATTGGTTTTACCAGTATTAACCATACATCCTGCTATATATCTTGAATTCTGTGTACTAACTGCTGATTTTGCATCGTGGTATGTTGCTCTGACTGTAGTAATACCCAATAGAACCAAGATGCTGTCCTCCAAAACAGGAAGTTAGTCTGGTGGTCCCCTGCCATACACAAACTCAACAACAGAACAAATAAACTGATGTGGAATAAGGTGCAGTCCCAAGACTGGAGCAAGTCCCTTATCAGGCTCAACAAAAAGTTGAGATCACTCATAAAATCCTCTAAAGCTAACTATGAAAACAGAATTGCAGCAGATAGTAAAGACAAACACAAGGCCTTGTATAGTTATGTAAATAATCTCCACGCCAATACCCAGATGTGCTCTGAGCTACTGCATAATGGTACCTCCTATACTGACCCAACAGATATTGCCAATATACTGTCCGACAGATTCAGTGCCAAGCTTACCCCCGCCAAGGACCAATCACAATACCAACAGATTGCCAGATATCCAGTATTACTGCTGCACAGGTTAAAATAGCACTGTCCAAGGCCAGAAATACATCTCCTATGGGACCTGACAATATCTCTGGCTGTGTTCTACATGAACTACAGAGTTACCTGGCACCACAACTGTGTGCTCTGTTCAATCACAGCCACACCTCAGGCTTTGTCCCTACCAAATGGCGCACTGCTACAATCATCCCTCTCCACAAAGGAGGAGCAACTACAGACCATGGGAACTATAACCCCATTAGCCTGACACGTCTGATATGCAAAGCTATGGAACGCATCATCATGGACCTAATAAACAAGGATATAGGGAATCCCCAAACTCTGGATCCCACACAGTTTGGTTTTGTGGAGGGTAAATCATGCCCTGCTCAACCTGGTCAACTTCTTTGAGTCAGTCACCAGAGCTGTGGATGATGTCAATGTGGTCCTACAGCCTACCTTGATCTGGCCAAGGCCTTTTATACCATTCCCCACTCTTGAGTCATAGAAAACCTACTAATGTAGGCATGAACCCCTATATCACTAGGTGGGTTGCAGACTGTCTCACAGATAGAACCCATGGTGTGAAAGTAGCTGACTCCAAGTCAGACTGCTGACCAGTCACGAGTGGGGTCCCACAGTGTTCAGTCCTGGGTCCTCTCCTGTTTGGTATCTACTTCTCTGAAGTCCAGGCCATCACAAAGGTACTCTGGTTGACAAAGTTCACAGATGATTGCATGTTGGAAGCTATTATTAGCTACCCAAGTGATGTTGACCTCCAGCAGAAAGGCCTCACTGAGACCAACGTATGCTGTCAGAAGCATGGCCTGAAGCTCAATGGCCAAATATGTGTCAGCATCCCCTTTGGGAAAAACTCACTTGCCATAAATTACCACATCGATGGTAGTCCACTGAACACAGAAGGCATTATAAGAGATCTGTGAACACAGGTTGACAGCAACCTCTCTTTTGACCACCACATTGCCACTGTGGTCAGACAGTCCTTCTGTGTGGCACATCTGATTAGTAATGGTTTTGCATCCAGGAAGTAGGGGGTCGTTGTCTCCCTCTACTCTTCCCTCATTAGGCCAATCATCGAGTACAATGCCCCATTTGGCATGTACCTCAATGGACACCTGCAACAACTGGAGAGGCCGCAAACATACCTCACAAAGATGATCCTAGGCCTTAAACATTTGTCCTACATGGACATACTCAAAACACTCCAACTATTCTCTGTCTCATGTTGCCTACTTAGAGGCAATCTCTGCTTGACTTACAAAGCCATGTCTCACCCAGCTCTGTTAGAAATGCTACATCGAAAGATATCCCAATCCCTCTACACCACATGCTCCAGAGACCTCAACCTCATTACCACAAGCAACAGAACATGCCAGAGGGACAGGTTCATAACCCAGGGACTGCCCATGCTATGGACTAGATGTCCCATACATGTCAAACAGAGCACCTCACTGGCCCTCTTCAAGAGAAATCTTGATGAATAGATGGGAAATAGGGAATTCACGCCAGGGATCACTGCAGTGGCTCTACTTCACAGAGGCACTGGGAAATAATGTCAGGTGGCACAATGCCAGGGTAATCCTCTGGATAGGCTTGTAAAGGCTCCATGGCCATTAGCCTAGTACACACATATGAACTAAATGATAAAAATATTTAATGAATCATTAATGTGTGATTCTGTTGACAAAAGACTGCAGGCATATAACATAAATTTGAAACTTAAATATTTATAAGAACTTAAAGTATAAATTCTTCCTTTTAAATGGGTGCTAATACTAGGTTTAATGTTAATATGAAAAGAGTAATTGAAAGAAGTCAGCCATGTCTAACATCTGAACTTTCTGTATGTATATCAGTCAGATGATTCTTAATATACCAAAAGGGGTGTGTGGCAGAATAACAGAAATAATAATATGAATGTTATCTAGAGTGTCTAACTTTTCTAATATTTTCAATATAAATTGAGTTTTTACTGTAGCAAATATTTTATTTGCGTCTACATTGACTAATACTATAACAATAATGAAATTTGGTAATACTGTTGTGAATAAATATTATTTTTGCCTGATTTATACTATAGGACAAATAGTTCTACCCAAGAGAAAATCAGATTGATATGAATATTGACATTATCTATACAAGTGAGTAAATAATTAACAATGTTGGCATATATTTTATTATCATAGTTTAAGAGTGATAATGGGTGATAATTTTCTTTCAGTACAGATACTTTCTCTAGGCTTATAATATGAATACATTTTTGCTTTTAAAAACAAAACTGTTGGATTGCTGGCCTTGAGTAGAAAACAACTGAAGTAGTTTCAAAATAAAATAACCAGTTCTGAACAAAATGTTGTATAAAATCCATAGGATAACAAATCTGGAATAGAGCATTCTTCAGGAATTATCAGCCTAAACATTCTGATTAGATGAAACATGAAAAATATCTCCATAATACTTATCAAAATAGATGGTTATTAAAGTGTATATCTGCAGAATACTGTGCCAGATTCCAAAAGAGTTGTGCTCAGTGTAAGTCTGTCCTTATTTCAAAAGACTTGCTCTTGGTGTAATGTGACTTACTTCAGTGTACTGCCTATCTATAAACAAGCTTACAACGGGGGCCAGATTCCAAAAGATCTGCTCTCAATGTAAGTGGCCACTTACACTGAGAGGAAGTTTTTTGGAATCAGCTCCACTGTTTATAAAGTTGTGCTTCTGATTAGAGTTATAAAGTTTAGCAATATATTTTTCTTGCTGTTAAGCATTATGGTATAAAATCTTCCCATAATGCATGAGTGAATTATAAATATTATTACCTTAGTATACCAATAATATTTTTGGATATAATTTTCTTTAAAATATCTTTCGTAACTTCTAAACTTTTTTCAGTTATATTGAATTGTTCATTTATGTAACTAATTTCTCATTTTCTTATTTCATAAGTCTTAAGGTTGACTAATGCATTTTTGTTACCATTAATGCTTTAAAATCAATCCATTTTTTTCAGTGAACAACACTTCTTGGCCAGAATTATATTCCTAAAATTCCTTATTTTTTTATAATTTCTTCATAAAATAATAACATTTTAAATTTTTACCTGACCAATACCTTTTTGCATGATCCCTTACTTGTAATTACATTAAAGTAAGATGTGAAATAAGCTTTCAGTTAACCTCCATATAGAGAGACTTGCATAGAGTGTAACATGAAAAAATTATTTTCACATATTTTTAAATGAAGAGTTATATGAGTATATTCGGGCTGGTTAAGGTATTTTCGTCACCAGAAATTGACTAAATTGTACGTTTGAAAAAAAAATCAGCCATAAATTTAACATTTCCTGCTAAGAGTTTTTGGTCATAATCAATACCTGAAATCACCAGCTAGAATTATAATATGAATTTATTTGGTATCAGCCTTTTCTCAAAATCCTTAACAAATGTGAATAGCCAGTAACTGGCACATACAATGAATTTAATACAAAATAATATCAAGCCTTAGTAACAGAATACAAATTAAGTTGAAAAAATCTGAAACTCTGATAAGCATCATTGTGACTTATTATGGCAACATCACAGAACTTATAGCATTCAGATTCATATAACCGCTGAATGATTTACAGTGTGAGTAACATTTAAGTTACTTTTTAAATAGGTAAATTTCTTACACTTGCGTGAGTAAGGAACCTAAAAATTCAAACACTTGCAAATTATTTTTATATTATGGTTAAAACCATTAAAATTCAATAAAGAAATAATAGTAATAATGATTTGTAAATTTGCTTATTAACTACAGCCAGCATACATCTCAAGTGATTCATATTTGGGGGCAACATTCTGATTTTTGCTTTGAAAAGTGTGTGCTGGTTTTTCTGAGACCTCTTGCATAAATTAATGTAGCAAAAAAGAAGAAAAATTAAACTAAACAAAACAAAAGTTGGAAACAGAGTACTTATACTGCAAACAGGCAGATTTTTGTGTCAAGAAAAACTTAACTACTGTAGATATATTCTGCTGCAGGAGATACTTTCAAAAGCATCAACTTGTAGTTTACCTTCCCAGGCATGTAAAAAGTGAAAAAAGTAACAGTTAGGAAAATGTTCATGAACTAAAAATGTGCTTTGTTTGCCTTTTCTCCTTTGAGAATATAACATTCATTATTGCATGTATAATGCATTGCTTTTCTAATACTCATCTTGTGATTGGCCTTCCCTTTCTGCAAGCATCTGCCCTAATGTTTTGCTGCTGCTGGCTCTTACACACAAGTGAGACTTGCTGTTAGTTAATATTTACGGCTGACTGGCCCACCATACTACTTTTTTAAACATTTTCAACTTCTCTCAAAAATAAGGTGCAAAAACTGGAAGTAATGTGAAAATAAAGGCACAAAATCATGGACATTTAATATTACACGAATTCACATGAAATGTTACTAGAACCACAGGCGTTGCATCACCATTTATTTTTTTGGACAATACAAGGTATGAAACTCTAATGCCTGGAATTATTGACTTACTGTAATCAGTGGTATACCAGAAAATCAAAAATTTTATGAAGGACAGGAAATCGATTTGAGCAAAATTGGGGATAAGTGAGGGGTAGGCAGTTAAGTCAACTGCATGTCCTGTGATGGCCAATGATGGTTGTATACTGCCCAATGATAGCCACGACTGACTGGGCATTTTCCTGTTGCTGCTACCACTACTGTTCTTGCTGGCTAAGTAGGAGAGCTGACAAATGCTGCTGGGCTGCTCAGCACTGTCACTGACTGGCACTACAGAAGGATCCCTCATCTAGACTTCAAGGTAAACCAAGTAAGTCTGTATGTTTGTCTAAATGTTATAAATGTAAGTTGATCTGAATTAGTACAGTCAGTGCAGTATTACTTTGCATTGTCAGACTAGCATATGTTTCACAATAATTACTAGGTGACAGATATATATTTTTTATGTCACCAAGTAATTATTAGCAGCAGAAATTGTAAGTACAAGTAAACAAAGAAACCATATCCTTTTACGCTCTGATAACTGAAACTGCACTACAACATTAAATTATACTTCAAACAAGAAGTCCCCAGAACAACGAGACTGCAAGTCCCAAGTAGACAGCAACAATATCCTCAATGGAAGGCAAATGCAGGGGTAATATAGACAAATCACACTAAAAATACTAAAAAAGTAGCAAAAGTTTATTAGACTGACGTGAGCGCTTTCACAGTGGTAGACACTGCTTCATCAGACAACAATAAAATAAAATCAGCTACTTATATATAAAAAAGCAAAAACTCTTAGCCTATCATAACTACTAAAATTCCCTCCAAAACATTAATCAAAACACAGCAAATTGATATATACAGCATTAAAGGAACAGGCACACCTAAAACACAAAGTATGCAATAAAAACATCTATGTCATGATGTAAACTAGAGAGAAATGTACAAATATATTTCTGTACACTTCATAATGGGTCATAGGATGATATATACAGACCATATATACATACAAATTGTAAAAATAGAAAAAATAAAAAATAATAGACTAATCTTAACTTTCTAGATATTAACACAGTCTTGAGAGGAACACTATAATTCAAACCAAGACCTCTACGTGTCCCTACCCTAAGGATCCTGTGAAGATTGGGGGAAGATGGGTGAAGGCTGCCAGCCTAGTCAAATAGAATTGGATACATAATTCTATCATTTGTATAAATAAATGTAAAATACAGGCTTGTGTTCTTAAATGAAAGAAAACACTGTAAAATGTGAACTTCAGGATTGTAGCAACATTGCCATCTGCTGTAAGGAAAACTAAGCCAAGCATTTCAAATGTTCTTTGAAGTAAAATTATCTAAATAGTGGTGCTGAAGTGGCTGGCTGAACACATTCTTTCTATTGTCTTAACTTAAGAAATAATTGCTAGAGTGTACATGTGAAATGTCTTTTATTGTTGTAGTTTCCTGAGCAGGTGTTAGATTGCTAAATAATGCAGTTTGTTGGCCTGGGAACTCCAGACTAAGTGTCAAAATGATGTAATGTGTATACTGGGAAAATCTAAGTGTCAAAAGTATGTAATTTGGGAGGGCCTAACAAAGATGGTTGTTAGTGAGTATAAAAACTATTGTTTAGTGAGAGACTGTGAGCATTTTGATCTTGATATCAAACTTATCAGCACTCTGCCTGTTGTCTTATGTATGCAGTGTCTTAGAAATATGTTTTCTTGTAGTAATAGCTAGGAACATAAAAGAAAGTTAGACAAGTGTTTTTCTGTTATACCAGAACTTTTCTACTGTATTGTTTTAAGTTTCTGTGTGATCTCTGAACTCTTAGATATCACTGTGGTGTAGTAGTATTATTGTCTTGTGTTTTAATTATGTATTATTAAATATTTTTAAAAACCTTTACATGTGGCTGGCTTGTGTAGAGATAAGTAAGCTCTAGACTACATTGCATATTTATAGAGTTTATTGTAATAAGCCACTCTAATAAGCCTTAGACTGAATAGCCACATTACCAATTGGATAATAATATTGCACAGTAATAATTGGATGTTCTTTTAAGGGCCTTTGGGTAGCTGATAAGTATTAGCTGTTGGTGGCAGAAATGACTACCCTATAGTCTGGGTAAAGGGGCACAGCTGGAGAATCTGTGTCAGCCTTTCCCAGGAGTGTTTGTGAAGTTGTATAAATATTTATCTCAAAGTGTGTGTGTGGTGTGTCAGCTACCTGGGCAGGGACACGAAGCACTGGTGGGACAGAGAGGGTACTGGAGGTTAGCTTGCCAGCTATGCTGAGATCTGGACCCTATAGCTGTGCCAGTGGGGAGTCTTATTGGGGACCTGGAGAGCAAGAGAGCAACCAGACCCAGACTGACTGTGATCTCTGTGTGCACTTAAGGGAAATTGTACTTTACTGTGTGAATTTGTTATCCTTTCCTCTTATATGAGGCAACCTCCCTGGTGTTAGTGGTGAGGATTGAGGCTCCTTGATTGCTAGGCCAGGGCATGGTCATCACAGATCCATTGTAATTCAATCTCCTCTGTTTTATTTACAATGTCTCCCATCCTCACATTTAGCCCTACCACATGTAGGACCTGAAAAACAAATGTATGTTGGATACCCGCTTGAATAGTGTGTTTAGAAAGGGCACTGCATTCCAAGCCCTTCTTAGTACAATACAGATGGTCTCTCATCCTTTCTTTCAACCGTCGGTTTGTTTTTTTGACATAGAATCTAAAACAGAAAAAAGACTTCAAAGCACCACCACGACGGCAATATGGTTCTTAAGCTTCTGGCATCCCAAACAGACCATCCAGTAAGACAAAATATTTATTAATCAAATAAATGTTCAAATCAAGTGGAGTACACAAAGTAATAAAATGACAACAGATTAGAATCTAAAACAGGTGACACAGTGTGCTACATAAATCAGGTTCATGGTATTACAATCGTCCTTGGTACGTATTTGCCACAGGTGACTGGTACCAGGGTGTTTAAAATATCTAGACTCATCCACATATTCACAGTATGCACAAACACCACATCTACAAGTGCCACCCCAGTCAGAATTGATGTTATTCAACATCCTGGCTTAGCACAACTGTTGCTTCAGATTCTTTTTGTTCCTATGTATAAACCTCGGTTTAGAGCCTACCAGTTCTGATATTTTGTCATCCACCTGCAAAATGGACCAATTTTTATGAAAAATGCCCTTAACTATATCCACACCTTGTGTATAAGAAAGCACCACTGGAATCTCATAAGGTCGGGTGTCATGGACAATAGGTATTGGCACCCGGTCAGAGAAGTAGGGGCTAGCTCATCCTTTCCTCTCATTCAACACTTTCTGCCTAGCTTTTGTAATTTCAATCTAACTATAACCTCTGGCTTCAAATACACTACTGAGGGAATCTAACTCAGCATGGAAATCCTTCTCATCACAGGACAGGTGAAATATTCTCATTGTCTGTCCTGTTACTACATTGGAAAACACATGTGGGGGATGCATACTATCCCTATGAAGAAAGATAGGGCGATAACAATCCTTTCTGTGTACTTGAGTGCACCAACTCCCTTCCTTCTTAAATACAGTGACATCCAGATAGTTAATAGTCTGAACAGACTTATGCATAGTAAATCTGAGAAAGTTGCTACTCTTATTAAGATCACTAAAAATTTCCATCAGTTCATGTTCAGTACCATGCCAACCAACAAAGAATACATCGACAAATTGTCGATAAAACATGATATTAGATTCCCTCCCTTTCAAAATATGCTGTTGCTCCCACTCAACCATGATGAGATTGGCATACGAGTTGGCACAACTCTTGGCCGTCGCCACACCTGATATCTGTCAGGAACATTTCTTTTCAAATATAAACACGTTGTTATCCAACACTAACTCAAGCAACATACATAAAAAAATCTACATAACTTGGAGAGAATTTACCAGACCTAAGCAGAACTTGTTTAACCATACAAATACACCTCCTGGTTTGGGATACAGGTGAATAAAGAAACAACATCAAGGGTCACCAATATATCTAAAGTTGGAATTGTGCTGTTAGTAGTGGACTTATACAAATCACATAGAAATTGTTCAGTGTCTTTAAGAACCATAGGAAATTCCTTAAGTACTTCCTCAATTGTGAGTCCAAAAAGATGGAAATTGGTTCGCTAGCCCAACCACCACCAGCTACTATCGGTCAAAAAGGAGGATGTACACGGCCCTTTTGTATCTTGGATAGGCCGTGAAGCTGGGGTATTAGGGGTACATCAACTTTAAAATATTCAAACAATTCCTGTGTCATTAGGCCCAAACACAAACATTCATTTAAGAAATTCAAAATACTAGTACGCATACCTGAAACAGCATTTACATCAACAATACAGTAAGTTGTTCTATCCTGCAACATCTCTGAAATGGTACCATAGTGATAATCTGCATCTAGCACAACCACAGGGCCATCCTTGTCTGCTGGGCGAATGACAATGTCTCTATTCAGTTGTAAATCCTTAAGTGCCTGTTGCTCAGATCTAGTTAAGTTACTATCCTATTTACCTAAGTTAATTGAATCAAACTTACTATACACATCTTTTTCACAAGCATGTAAAAAAACTTCCACATTATGTGGTAAAATAGATACAAATATACTAGGCTTATGAAACATAGGCTTAGAGGAAATCATTCCATCACCAACATTGCTTTCAGGGCTACATTACGTACAAAAAGTCACAGTTCAGTCAAACATTCACTCAAGTCTGTTTTAACAGAAGGTATAAAACCTAAGCCCTTTAATAGTAAAGAGCATTCAGCAGGTTTCAGTACATACCGTGAGGCATTCCATACTAGTCCATTTGATTCAAGCCTCACATTTTCTTGAGAGTCTGAGTTTGACCAGTGCCCGGTGGATCCTTCCTTTTCTGTCCACCCCTCAAGCCTTCGTGGCCTGCCGACCCTGTTCTGCGATGGCAAGAAGGTAAGGAGAGCATAAGAAAAACCTGGTCCTTGGCTGTTGGGATAATTTTATGCCGCACCACTGGTATGGCTTCAGAAGCAACTGCAGCTTTTTCCAAAGCAGAAGCCAAAGGCGGTTCCCTAGGAGGAGTAGAGAACATGGTATTGGTAATTTCTGGAGACGAAACAGTTCCTGGTTGAACCACATTGGTAGCGGGCATGATTCCAACTTCGGGATTGGTTCTATCGAAGCTGCAGGCTGATTGGTCTGAATAGTTGCCGACTGCTCACGGACCTTGGGCCAAGTAAATACATGCTGATGCTCAAAGTCATAAACATCCCTAGCTAATTTCTTTTTCTTTTGAGAAATCAGCCTTCTTTCATAGGAGTTAACCTTGTCCACCAACTAATTCAGATAAAGGTCCACACTCTCATCACTTGCAGCTTTTGACAATTCCCGTTAATTTACTTTGATCTGTTCTCTCAGTTCAGTCTCAACAGGAAAAAAGAAGTCAATTAATAGTTTAAGATATGCCCTGCTAGTTTCAGTATTGATTTGTTGCCACTGGGCTAGTAGGGTGGGGTAGATATCACCATAGGTAAGCATGAACCCATGAATTACCACATAGGCAATAGTCTACTTAACACTGAAAGTGTGATAAGAGACCTTGGGACACAGGTGGACAGTAGTCTCTCCTTTGATAATCACATCGTCACAGTAGTCAGGAAATCCTTCTATATGGCACACCTCATCACAAAAGGTTTCTCATCCAGGAAAAAAGAGGTTATTGTTCCCCTCTACTCATCACTCATTAGACCCATTATAGAGTACAATGCCCCTTTTGGTATGTACCTCACAAGACATCTACAACAACTGGAAAGGCTGCAGAAATACCTCACAAACAGGATTAATGGCCTCAAACAGATGCCCTACGCAGACCGTCTAAAAAAAACTCCAGCTTTACTCCATCGCATATCGCCTACTCAGAGGCAGAGTAAATGCCTAACATACAAAGCTATGTCAAACCCAGAGCTGTTGGACATGCTCCACTTAAAGAAATCCGAATCCCTCTG
Source organism: Protopterus annectens (assembly GCF_019279795.1). Taxonomy (NCBI): domain Eukaryota; kingdom Metazoa; phylum Chordata; order Ceratodontiformes; family Protopteridae; genus Protopterus; species Protopterus annectens. The sequence continues at coordinate 690,826,849 of NC_056743.1, forward strand.
AGCTACATGCTCTAGGGACCTAAACCTTGTCACCACAATAAACAGAACATGCTGCAGGGATATATTCCTGTCCCAGAGACTTCCCATACTCTGGAACAAACTACCTATCTATACCAAACAAAGCTCCTCATTAGCACTTTTCAAGAAAAATCTTGATGATTGGATGGGAGACAGTAAATTCACCCCGTGGATCACTTCTGTGGCTCTGCTTGACAGGGGCACAGGAAAATAATTTTCTTGGGTGGCAAAAGCCAGGGTACCATTTGGCTAGGCTTATATAGGCCCTAGGGCCAATAGCCTATTACCTACCTATGAACCTATATATTTAGTATCCTTAAACCCCTAGGTTTCACAGCCAAGTTCAAACATGCTTCAAAATGAAAGTGCTGGCATTGAAGGTGCTTAAATTTGTAAATATCATTCTCAATATTACGTTTTAATTCATGTACCCTTCCATCCATCCTCAATGTATCAGTAGGGTCAACAGATAAGTCCAACGGCTCCCCTGAAGTAGCGGATTAGAGGAAGCATTCATACAGCTGGTTAGCTGTTTGCTAAGCACACTTTCACTTAAACGCAGTACATTTCTCTCCATATTTAAAACGTTAACCGCATTGTATTCTGCCATTCTCATAGACAAAATAAACAGCAAGCAAGAAGTCCCCAGAACAACGAGAATGCAATTCCCAAGTAGACAGCAACAATATCCCCACTGGAAGGCAAATGCTTATTTTATAGTTTATTTATATGTTTCCTGTGTTTGGAAATTATGTATGTCATACTTCTTTTGACAACCACACTAAATCTGTTTTTACATAGTTAGCATTCATAAGGGGAGACTCTGACATTTAACTTGTCAGCATTATCATCTGTTTTATGTGTAAGGAAAGGAGGTCTGTACTTTGAAAAAACAAATGCCTATGTGTGCTTGTTATGTGTACATGTAATACAAATGTTTCTTTTATTTACTGCATTATGTGTAATTACAAAAGCTTTCTCATTATTTTGATTTGAATAAGATGTTAGGGAGTTTTAAATGCAGCATTGTACTAGTATTACTGATTACAAGGGTGTCAGCTGGCTGTTTCTACAGTATGTAAGTGTGCACATGTAACTTGTCACACTGCAGTAAAATTAAGAAAAGCTGCAAAAGGGAAAAGTCCAGGTCCAGATACAATGCCTAACCTCTGGCTAAAAGCATTAACATCTTTACACAAAATAAATACTTATATGTGCATTCTGAACTGACACCAACCTGGTTAACAACAGGAAAAATAATGTTCCTTTAATAGTGAACCTGCAAGCCATCATAAAAACAACAGAGCAGTAACTTGCCTTCTGACAGTATTAAAAACTATATGCTATAAATTATGCAAAGTTTATAGTCATTTATAAAAAAATCTCAATTATGGCAATATAATAAAATAGTAACAAAAGAAAGTCATATGGAAAAAAGTTTATTCACAGCTTAATAAAACCATAACAGAAAATTGTAGAAGTGGAAGAATTTAAGTATGGCATGGATAACTTACAAAAAGCATTTGACAGCATCCCACATTAGTGGACAAAAGAATGCTTACAGATGTATAAGATACACCCTTCTGTAAATTTGTTCTGGGACACCCCTCCCAGTCTGGTGTTCACTCCACTTGATACAGAGAGAACATGTGAGAAGGCCAACCCACTTAGGTTCTTAAGTTTGAATTTTTTTTCTGCTCCTCCTTCGTCTCTCCTCACACTTTACTAAAAAAAAAATGCACTTTATTTTGTTTTGCCTCTTCTTAAAAGTGCTCAGTTGTATTTATTCTGCTGCATTTATTATTGCTTGGTAGTAGCCTGAATAAATTGTAACTGTTATTCTAAGCCTTTTGGTTTAAGCACTTGGGCTTCAGACCAGTTGTTTTATATTAAGAAGGTTTGTGGTCTGCACTGTTGTGGCCGGACAGGTAGCTTACATCCTTCTAAGTTGAGAATTGCTGAATGAAGGCTCAATGTCTGTTATTCTAAAAGTGTATTAGTTTTGGTTTAAGCACTTGGGCTTCAGGACAGTTACTTTACATTAAGAAGGTTTGTGGTCTGCACTCTTGTGGCATGACATGTAGCTTACATCCTTCTAAGTTGGGAATTGCTGATTGAAGGCTCAGTGTCTGTTATTTTAAAAGTGTATTAGTTCTGGTTTAAGCACTTGGGCTTCAGGCCAGTTATTTTATATTAAGAAGGTTTGTGGTCTGCACTCTTGTGAAAGGAGAGGCTAGATTCTGCCCTTCTGAGCTGGGAATTTCTGGTTAAAGGATTATTGTGCCTGCTTATTTGAACTGTTTCTTTCTGAAATTGGTGTGCCTTATTTGCTGTAGCATAGACTAGATTCAGGGATGCTGAATCTAGCTTTGTTTGTATAACTTGAGCACTAATCCAGGCCATCTTGTTTGGAGAAGGTTCCCCTGCACCCTAATGGGAGGAGTGTGCAGTTAGAACTTGTTAGATTGAAGACTGCTGGAACAAGGCTCAGTTTTGAGCTTTTTTACTGGTTAATTGGGTAATTTGTTTAAATCAGTTTGCTCGTTTTCTATTGTTATATATAAAAAAATTCCACTTTATTCATCTGGTTTTACTGTATTTGTGTTTCTTTCTACTTTATTGCATTTATTCTGCTGCATTCATTACTGCTTATTAGTAGCCTGATTAAATTGTAACTGTTACTCTAAGCCTTTGGTTGAAGCACTTAGGCTTCAGACCAGTTGTTTTGCATTTAGGAGGTTTGTGGTCTGCACTGTTGTGGCAGGACAGGTAGCTTACAGCCTTCTAAGTTGGGAATTGCTGATTCAAGGCTTAGTGTCTGTTATTCTAAAAGTGTATTAGTTCTGGTTTAAGCACTTGGGCTTCGGGCCACTTATTGTACATTAAGAAGGTGTGGTCTGCACTCTTGTGGGAGAAGAGGGTAGATTCTGCCCTTCGGAGCTGGGAGTTTCTGGTTAAAGGCTTATTGTACCTGCTTATTTGAACTGTTTCTTTCTGAAATTGGTACGCCTTGTTTGCTGTAGCATAGACTAAGTTCAGACCTGCTGAATCTAGCATTGTTTGTATAACTTGAGCACTAATCCAGACTATCTTTTTTTGGAGAAGGTTCCCCTGCACCCTAGTGGCAGGTGTGTGCAGTTAGAACTTGTCTGATCAGAGACTGCTGGAACGGGGCTCAGTTTTTAGCTTTTTATTGGTTAATTTGTTTAAATCAGTTTGCTCATTTGCTACTGTTATATTAAAAAAAATACACTTTATGCATCACTGCTTAGCAAGGGTTAAACTATTGCCAATGCCATAAAGTCTCCTCTTCAAATTTTCCCTTAGAACTAGCCATTTTTTTTTATTTTTAGCACTCAAATCTGTTTCTTTGAGCTCAGCACTTGTTCAAAACTCGTTGTAAGCACTAAATAAGCTACAAATTACGGGTCTATATTATATCCTCGAACGCTTAAAAAAGCGAACACTGATTGATCAAACTTATTTTCGTGAAACTGCAAAATATCGAAGCAGCAGAAACTCGAATTTTTTCCTAGGGAAAGAATTTGGTTGTCCGTTTCTGTTGCTTCAGTATTTTCAGTGTTATGGTGGAAAGTTACCGGTCGGATTCAGGTAAGTGTGCGATTGTGTGGATGTGAGTGTTAGGGTGATTTAGGTGAGTTAGGGTTAGGGCTCGGGTTAGGTGTGTGCGATTGAGTGGACATGAGGGTTAGGGCAGATTTAAGTGAGTTAGGGTTAGGGAGCGGGTGAGGTGAGTGTGCGATAGTGACGGACCTTAGGGTTAGGGTTAAGGTAAGTGGGTAGTTAGTGGTGTGTGCATAGTTTAGTGTAGGGTTAGGTATCAGATTTTAGGTGTATGTGTGTGGATTTCTGTTTGTTTGGTGTGCTTGTGTTGTGTGTATGTGTTTTGGATCAGCGATTTGTTTCCCTGGGAAAAAAATCGCTGATCTGACAGTTCGAGATTGTAAGCTTTCGCTAAATTAGGTCGATCAATCAGCGTTCGCTTTTTTAAGCGTTCGATGATATAATATAGACCCCAAATTACTACAGCACTCAACGTTACTCACTTATTTAGAGGAAAACAGTTTTTAGTACTTAATAAACAAGCACCTATCCAGGCAAGTCTAAAGGTCAGCTCCCGGTGTTTTCTCCTGTCTACCTGATGAATCTGGGCATCTTGGGGCAATGCAGCAATTGCCTCATGTACATAGACAACCCTCTCCTCCTCCCACCCAACACTACAACCTGCGACTGATGTACTTATATAGCCAAACTGGAAGCAAAGCTCTCTTCACCCAAGACTGGACTAGACAGTCAAGAGGAAAAGGTAAACACTTGCACCACACCACACTCATCACATAGTCTCTCAAAATCTATACCATCACAACACACATATAGCAACACAAAACACATACCTACATTCCCGGAGGCTCTCAATAAAAATCTGCTCAAGCAATACAGACCTCCAAAGCAGAAACGCAAACAACCTCCACCCCCACAACACAACCCAAATGACTCATAGCCCACAAACTCAATGTGCCACTCAACCACAGCCCACAAGGCATAACAACGTACCCAACACTCTAGTCATAGGTGACTCTGTAGTCAGGCACACTGATGTTCCACTCACCAGGCTAAACAAGGAGAAAGTTACTGTCAGCTGCCTGTCGGGTGCCAGGATTCACCACATAATGCACGCACTCAGGTCACTCCACAAGTGCAACTATGACTCTGCCATTGTCCATGTTGGTGTGAATGACCTGAGACGTACCTCCCTGGACTACATGAAAAGACACATGGAGGTGTTCTCTGATTTTGTAGCCCAGGCAGGTATGACCCTAGCCCTGAGTAGCATCTTGCAATCACCAAGAATGATACCATAGTACAAGGACAAAATAATTGACTTCAACAATTCACTAAGCTTCTGGTGTCATTCTAAGGGGATCTAGTATCTGTCTGCCTGGGATGACATGATCGACAGACCATGATGCTTTGCCAGAGATGCCCTGCACCTGTCACCATTGGGATTCCAGATACTGGCTAAGGCTCTTGCCACCCCTATAATGCCTTTTTTAGGCAAAGTTCAAATGACAAATTCACCACCATAACAGGTACAAGCAAGCAAAATCTGAGGGTAATGCTACTCAATGCTAAAAGTCTAAACCTCAAAATGCATTCACTCGAGACACTCCTTAAAATGGAGAATATCGACATCTGTGCAGTGACAGAGACCTGGGTCAAGGCTCCAGAGAGCACCCCTGCATTACCAGACTATAATTCATACCACACCTTACGCCATCTAACCTGGACCGAAACACTGAAGGTGGAGGTGTGTCCATATTCATTAAGAATATCCACACCTCCAGGCTAGTTGCTCAGCATAATGCATCCGAGATTATCCAAGTGCAACTAACTCTGGGCAAGACCGCAATCCAAATTGTAACTTGCTACAGATCCCCCTCCATGCCCCAGGATTCCCACTCCTCAATTCTTGATACACTGGAAAATATTAGGGTACAAACCAACACCCTAATAATGGGTGATTTCAACTATCCCACCATTAACTGGGAAAACTACTCATGTACCAACTCTCTTGCTCAACGTTTTCTGGAATTCATAAATTCCAATGTCTTAGATCAACTTATCTACACCCCCACCAGGGGCAGCAATATCCTAGACCTGGTCATTACCAACATGGGTGACCAGTGTTCCATACCAGAGGTCATTTCCTCGTTGGTCAGATCCGACCACAAGCTAATCACCCTAGACATCCACATCCTGCCCCCAGCCCCACCCCCATTAAGGAAACCACCGTAAAAATGTTTCCAAAATCACGCTTCTTAAGACAGAAGTGGCAAACTTCACTATACCCATGCAGACAGACAATAGAGGTACGACTGCTGAATCCTACACAAATGCACTTTATAAGCACTTACATGAGTGCGTGGATCATGCTATCCCTAACAGAACCAAGATGCTATCCTCAAAAAAAGGGAAGCCAATCTGGTGGTCCCCTGCCATAATAAACAAACTCTACAACAGAAGAAAGAAACTGTTGCAAAAAAGAGTAAAATCACATGATTGAAGGAACTCCCTGGTCAGCCTCAGTAAGAAGCTGAGATCCCGCATAAAATCCTCCAAAGCTAGTTATGAAAACAAAATCGCCACTAATTCTAAAGACAACCACAAAGCATTCTATAGCTATGTCAAGAATCTCAATGGCAGCACTCAGATCTGCTCTGAGTTACAGCACAATGGCACTAAATATACAGAACCAACTGATATTGCCAACATCCTGGCAGATAGGTTCAGTGCTAACTTTACCCCCTCTCACCCCTTAAAGAGTCCATCTCTATACCGTAAGAATGCAAAGTTCCTGTAATCACGGCTGCATAGGTAAAAACCACACTCTCCAAAGCCAAGAACACAGTATCCATGGGACCTGACAACATCCCAGGCTGCGTTCTACATGAACTACAGAATGAAGTGACACCCCACCTAAGCATCATGTTCAGTCATAGTCTCACCTCAGGCTTTGTGCCCACTGAATGGCGCACAGCGACGGTTATCCAACTCCACAAAGGGAGAGCCATCACAGACCCCAGGAACTACTGCCCCATTAGCCTAATGAGCCTGGTCTGCAAGGCCATGGAACATATCATCATGGAACTAATAAACAAAGACATTGGTAATCTCCAAACTATGGACCCCACCCAGTTCTGGTTTGTAAAAGGCAGATCATGTCTCCTAAACTTGACAGATTTCTTTGAAGCAGTCACCAAAGCCGTAGACGAGGGTAAGGTGGTTCACACAGCCTATCTAGATCTCGCCAAGGCTTTTGTCACCATCCCCCACTCTGGAATTATAGATAAACTCACTAAACTATGTATAAATCCCTATGTCACAAGATGGGTTGCCAACTGACTCACTGACAGAACCCACACTGTGAAAGTAGCAGACTCCAAATCCGACTTCAGACCAGTGACAAGTGGAGTACCACATGGTTCAGTCCTGCATCCTCACCTGTTTGGCATCTACTTCCCTGAAGTACAGGCTAACACAGAAGGTCTTTGGCTAATGAAGTTTGCATATGACTATAAACTAGGAGCCATAATCGAAACTCCTAATGATGTGGACATCCTACAAAAGGGCCTCACTGAGACAGATGCCTGGTGTCAAAGCCATGGACTCAAGCCTAATGCCAAAAAGTGCATTGTCATCCCCTTTGGTAAAATCTCTGTACCCATGAGCTACCACATAGGTGGTAGTCTACTTAACACCGAAAGTGTGATAAGAGACCTTGGGACACAGGTGGACATTAGTTTCTCCTTTGATAATCACATAGCCACAGTAGTCAGGAAATCCTTCTACATGGCACACCTCATCACAAAAGGTTTCTCATCCAGGAAAAAAGAGGTCATTGTTCCCCTCTACTCATCACTGATTAGACCCATTATAGAGTACAATGCCCCTTTTGGTATGTACCTCACAAGACATCTACAACAACTAGAAAGGCCACAGAAATACCTCACAAAGAGGATTACCGGCCTCAAACAGATGCCCTATGCAGACCGTCTCAAAAAAATCCAGTATTACTCCGTCGCATATTGCCTACTCAGAGGCAATCTCTGCCTAACATACAAAGCTATGTCAAACCCAGAGCTATTGGACATGCTCCACTTAAAGAAATTGCAATCCCTCTGAGCTATACACTCTAGCGACCCAAACCTTTTCACTACAATAAACAGAACATGCTGGAGGGATACATCCCTGTCCCAGAGACTTCCCATACTCTGGAACAAACTAGCTGTCTATCAAACAAAGCTCCTCATTAGCACTCTTCAAGAAAAATCTTGATGACTGGATGGGAAATAGGAAATTCAACCGGGGGATCACCTCTGTGGCTCTGCTCGACAGGAGCACAGGAAAATAATTTTCTTGGGTGGTGAAAGCAAGGGTACCTTTTTGGCTAGGCTTATATAGGCCCTAGGGCCAATAGCCTATTACCTACCCATGAACCTATGATCAATTACATTACAGTAACCATTAAACAGTAGCAAGTCACTCTGCAGATGAGCCATGACAAAGGGCAAATTATTATCCCAGGGATAAAAATTCAAAGGATATTCCAGTGTGACTTTGTCACCACTGTTGTTTTGTCTTGCCCTTAACAGATTAGGCTATTTTTACAATTTGGATCCCATAAAACAACATTGTTTGAAGATTTATCATTTACTTTTTGTGGAAGATTTGACAGTGTATAGTTCATCAAATGAGAGTTGAAAGCACAACAACAAATGGTTGAACTTTTCTCATATAATATAAGAATGACAGTTGGTGTTGATAAATATGCAAAAGTAACATTTAAAATAGGAAGGTTGTAGCACCAAGAAAATATCAACCTGGGGCAGGAATGTGAAATAAAGGAACATGAGCAGGAGGGATTGTGTAAATATTTGGGAACAGATGAAGGAGAAAATAATAAAACAAGAAGAAATGCAAATGACGCTCAGTAAGGCATACTTTAGAAGACTAAAACTGATATTTAAAACTGCCTTGATACCTATGAATAAAGACAAAGCTATAAATCCATTTGCCCTTCCTGCTCTAACTTACAGATTTGGGGTGATTGACTTACCCCAAAAAGTATTGAATTGATCAGATACGAAAACAAGAAAAGTGCTTCATACTTATCAGATGATATATAAAATCAGTGTAGACCAAGATTACATAGTTCATGCTCTGAAGGATGTATGGGCCTCCTCAAAATTGATTACATGCATAGATCTGCAGTCATGGGACTGCATACATATCTGCTGACATTATCAAATCCAAACATAGTAAAATTTGCCATAGGCGCATCTTACCACACAGTCCACTGCACACCTCTTACAGAACTTAACTGGATCAAACTCCCTCATCATCTAGACTATTTACAACTATCAGTCACACATAATATACAAACCAAAAAGCTATCCTGCCTTAAACTCTATTCTCGAAACCTACATACCTACCTGGAGTCTCTCTTCTGAAGATAAATAACTAATAGCTGTACACAGACCAAATAAAAGAGCGGGACAGTGTCTATATTTCCATACTATTGCAAAACTATTGAATGCCTTACCTACAAATATCAGAGCTATAGACAATCCCAAGAAATGTAAGCCTACACTAAAAACTTCCCTTCTTAACTCTCATGTCTGACCTTGCTGCAAAACCAACCTATAACCTTTTCTTATTCCCCTAACAAATTCTGTTTTCCACTATACTAACATTTTCCATTTATCCCTCATATTTTTATTCATTTTTAAAACCTCTCCAAAACTATTCATTTTATTTTCATTCTAAAACACAGTACTTTATTGTTTCTTCCTCATTACATTCATTATGTTTTCCTTCTTCCATTACCTTATATTTCATATTACTTTGAATTGGCAACTTATTCTACAAAATTTTACACAAGAAACTTCCAGTTTCATAAAAAATCTCAAACACTTTCCCTCTCTACTGTATAGCATTTGTATATCTTTTTTTAAATCCTTCCATGGATATTCTTCATAATATCGTTATACCACAATTTCTGTTTTTTTATCAATTTCATTACATTTTGCCTTCCATACTTTTTCTTTTTATATTCTTTCCCTTCTATCATTTCTTGAGTACTACTTATTTTTCCCTCCTTTATATGTCTATACTATTTCCTAAATTATATGTAGCATTTCCTTACCATTTGCAACTCGTCCTTTCTTTTACTTTCTTTATTACCCAGAAGAAAATGCATAGATGCTAAGTGCACTGTAAGATTTTTTAGATTTAAACCTTTTTTATTGCATATTGCACTTTTTCACTAGATTCAACCCTGAACCACAAATAAAATAATTTAAAAAATTTTCAAGTCTTTCTGTATTTTAGCTGCAAACATGTTGAAATATTTCACATATAATTCTTTCATAAGTGATAGATTAAAACTTCTCCATCATGATAGCATTTTTTTCTAGCATTATTTTCTGCTGTTCTATTACATGTTCATATTTTTCAAAGTTTAAGTTGCTTATTTCCTTCCTAGTATAATATATTCCATTTATTTTCTTAGTTTCATGAAAAAGCCTTTATTTTTGCCTCGTTTATAACCCAGCTTTCTTTAATAATTCCTCCACTCTTACCACCTCTTCACTTATTCATAGCTTATTTTTGACATGATCACTAAATTGTCTGTATATGAGAGATAAGCCAGTATTATAACTCTTTTTAAATTTTCCATTTTGCTTCTTTCATTTTTTAGATATATGTTTGAATTATTGTAGTGCTGTATAGACAAATACTTCATGGACATCCTTGTTTAACTCCTCTCTTAAATTTAATCTTTTCTCCCATCCATCAATTTACCACAACGTTCACCCATGATATTTCATAGCATAAGTTTATAACATTCATTGTTTCTTCTGTCCCATATGTTTCTAGAATCTTCTGCATTGCTTCATGACTAACCCTGTAAAACTCCTTTGCCACATCACGTCACTGCCTTACTTCTGTATCTTCTTTCAAAGCCATATTTGTTACTTCCTTTGCATTATTTACATTTCCTTCACATCTCTTCCATTGATTCTGAAAATATCTTATCCCATAACTTCATCAAAACCCTCTGCAGTCATTTTTCTATTATCTTCATAAAGATTTTATAATATGTGTTTCCCAGTGTTATTGATCACCATTTATATATATATATATATATATATATATATATATATATATATATATATATATTCATCTTTTTTAATATAAACTTAGTGCAACACACTTGCCTTCACTTATTATTCCCTTATCTATCCATTCAGTGCTTTACAGAATATTAATTCTTCACTTCAATTTGTTTCTTTATAATCTTCATAATGTAGCCGTATTCTTAGTACTGATTCTTCCCTTCCTTATTTTATTTCTTCCATTTTTGTCATATAATATATTTTTCTAGATAATTTTTAATATTTTTACAATCCATACTTCTTGCAGTACCTCCTTTCCATACATTCTATCCATAACCTTTTCTGATTATATCTAATATTTCTTCTTCATCAAATACTGCATCCATCATCCTTTCTATGTTTACTTCTTTTCCCAAAAATGGTGAAATTTCCTCTTTGTTCTTTAAAAATGGATCTTTGTCTAAACAGCATATTTTAACTTCTTTAGTTTTTAATTTATAGGTTCATAGGTTCAAAGGTGTGTCCTAGGCTAATGGCCCTGAGTCTTTACAAGCTTAGCCCATAGAAGTGCCTACACTGTTTCTATTTCTCTTACACTAATGGTGTCATTATATCCTCTTATATTCCTTTGCTTCTTTCAATTTTCTACATTCAAAACGTTTTCTTATATTTTTATTTATAAGCACTCCATCAATCTGTCCATTTTCAAGACGTACTCTCATTGTCATATGCTGTTCCCATAAAAAAATATGTTCCCTTTTCATCTCATTTGTTTTTAACAGTCTCTCCAATCTTTTCTTCCTTTTCTTCTTTTATAACTTCTCTACCACCCCACATTCTGGTCCCTAATGTTTTGTGATCTGAACATTCTTCAGTTTCTGCCCCACCTATTTTTTTCATATCTTTTGAATACAAAAAATAATCTATTGCAGTTCCAAAAGTCTCTGCTTTTATTATGTCCGTTCTCTATTTTTTCTTATTTTCAGCCCTCCATGCCCTATAACTTTTCTTATTACTTTAATATAGCATTTAATTTGTCTCTTTTCCTTTCTCAAATTGCAGTTAAAAATCTCCTTTCATAATAACTGACATATTTATGGGACAGAGTTTTTAACTTTCTCAAAGATCTTTTCCTCTCTGTCATATTACTGTATGCATACACTACAACTATCCTTACACATCTTTCTCATTTTGTTATATCACATAGCACCAATCTTCCCGCTATACATACCTGCACAACTAGTTTCTTCATCTTCTCACTTTTTGCCTGAACACATATTACTCCCACTGATTATGTAATCTTTTTACCCCACATGGCATCAATTTTTCTTTTATCTTTCTTCACAGATCTCATATGTAACAAACATATAGTCTTCATACTTATTTATTTACACCATTCAGTCACCACTACACTTCTAATATCATAGTGAATGCTATTTACATTTAGTGCTAATAGTCTTGATTCATACCTTTTTTGGGGTTATTTTTTCCAGTTTTTATTTTCATTTTCCTTATTGTACACGCTCCTCAATTGATCTATAATTTTAGACTTAATCTTGTTTTGGCTTTTCATAAATTCTCTCTGTCTCTGTCTTCTCTTTCACAGTGTTGTATATGTGTTTTTATACATCCATCCACAAGCCCTTTTTCCCATTTTTGAACATAGAGTCAGGGTGTCACTTCAACAGTGACAATCATCTAGAGCCATGGTTTACACAGCTGGTTGGCTAGCCCTCCCATAGTAGTTCATCCACATCACACACTCACACCTATGGCCAGTTTAGTGTGTCCAGTCCACCTACTGCATGTCTTTTGAATGTGAGAGGAAACTGGAACACCCAGAGGAAGCCCACACGAACACAGGGAGGACCTGTAGAATCCACACAAAAGGCACCCCAGCCAAGAATCAAACCAGGGAACTTCTTGCTGTGAGGTGACAATGCTATCCGTTGCACCACTGTGCCACCCTTATCTTGCACTGTAACACTTTTTCTTTGTAAAAACAAATTATTAATTTCCACCATCCTTCTCCATATTAGTTATATTTTCTTCTTAAGTTATTTCATCAATATTTTGCGTTACATTATGATCAGATAAATAAAATATTTCTTCTTCATCTAACCTAACTTGGCCTACTTTAGTTGTATGTCCCTATTGCCTACAATGACCACATCTTCATTTATTATAGTCTTGCACCAAGTTACTGTCATCCCTGCAAAACAAAAAAAAAAAAACATTTTTGTCCCCAGTATCTCACTTTTCCACATTTCCCATTTACAATTATAACATTTGAAATATTCTGCATTTTTTCCTCATGCACATCCTGTGTCACCCTCACTTCCAACCCCCTGTCCAAACATTTCTTTCATCATACATTTTTAACTTCGTGCACCTTATTACAAACAGAAAAAAAATCTTCAGCTAAAGTTTCTTTATGTCCAGCATTTTGAATTACATTTCTTTTCTTCCATAACTACAATCCCAAGTTCTAAAGTGCAAAAATATATTTCCATGTTGCCAGTAAATTCATTTTTTCACTTCATTCATAAATGTTTGAAGTAAAGTGACATTTTCCAAGCTAAATTCATATAAGTTTTCTTTTCCTAAGTGTATTAATACTCTTATATCCTGTACTTTAAATGTACTTTAAAATGTAACCCCACAAAAGTCTTCTGTGCCACAGTGTATTAAAAGTAAAGTAATGTTGCCCATAACATCATACTTGTTAACAGTGTCACTATTCTTCATTTAAATTCTTACCACAAGTCTTATCTTCTGGTTTTGCTGTTTTTGCACCAGTCATTGTATTCTTTCAGCTTCAAACAAGGTACCTATCTTGCATGTATTTACCATTTTTGCATACATACCCTGTTGCAGATGCATGTTTTTAAAACCAGCTTCTCCGCGGACAAATATGTCCTCAAACTGCTGTATACACCATCTGGTAATCCAACTCCTTTTTCTGATTCATCTGGCAGCTCCTCCTCTGATTCCTCTTCTAGCATGTGATCTGCCATAGTGCTCCAACTTACTTCTTCATCAACATTCAGCTCACCTTGGTACATCATCTTCATTAACACAGGAGTTTCCAGACCTCCTCTTTCCAACTCTATAACAACAATCTCCTCTGTTACAGAATATCGGTGTGATAATTCAGTGTTCTGCATTTCTCCGCACTCAGCCTGCAGTTTCCATTCTTTCTACTTCTTGGAATTAACTAGTGACAGCCCATTGACATCACCTAGTTCTCAGAAAAATAGAGGAAATTCCCCAGTACCCTGAGCACATTTTCCCTAGTTATCAAGAATACCAATTCAAGTTTAGTGGGATTAACCCAGTCAGCAAAGAGTAAATAAAAATAAAATGAAAACAGTGCAAAGCAATGCATCTACTTTCCCCATCCACACCACTCAGATGTTCCTGATTTTGTAGAATGCCCTGATTTTGCCTCATATTTTTCCTCTGTCAATTGAAAAAAGTTTTATTTTCATACTTATTGTTCATAAAAGCATGTTGATGCAATAGTTACTGCTCTATTAAATTTTAAGAGATGTACGGTAATATTTAAAATTTTCCCTGATTTTGGTTCTGTGCCACCCCATTATTGTTGGATTGTTGTTTTTTTCCAGGCTAAGCAGTTGGGGCACACACACACACACACACACACACACACACACACACACACACACAGACACAAACGCGTATGCACTCACATATTCTGCATTAGTTTTATTTTATTTTCTCATGCTAGCTAATTGTGACTTTTTAAATCCTATGCATAGTGACAGGAAAAGTAATATGGCAACAGCAGCCTTTTATTACTGCTATTGTTGTCACTTTTCATATTTCTCTCTCTCTTTTTTTTTTTTGTTTTTTAACTGACGCTTATAAAATAGTCATGTTTAGTGAATGAAAATAGTATGGTGTCTATTCTACAGTATGGTGTCTGTTCTACAGTATGGTGTCTTTTCTACAGTATGGTGTCTATTCTACAGTATGGTGTCTTTTCTACAGTATGGCGTCTATTCTACAGTATGGTGTCTTTTCTACAGTATGGTGTCTATTCTACTGGGTGTCTATTCTACAGTATGGTGTCTATTCTACAGTATGGTGTCTATTCTACAGTATGGTGTCTTTTCTACAGTATGGTGTCTATTCTACAGTATGGTGTCTTTTCTACAGTATGGTGTCTATTCTACAGTATGGTGTCTTTTCTACAGTATGGTGTCTATTCTACAGTATGGTGTCTTTTCTACAGTATGGTGTCTATTCTACAGTATGGTGTCTTTTCTACAGTATGGTGTCTATTCTACAGTATGGTGTCTTTTCTACAGTATGGTGTCTTTTCTACAGTATGGTGTCTATTCTACAGTATGGTGTCTTTTCTACAGTATGGTGTCTATTCTACAGTATGGTGTCTTTTCTACAGTATGGTGTCTATTCTACAGTATGGTGTCTTTTCTACAGTATGGTGTCTATTCTACAGTATGGTGTCTTTTCTACAGTATGGTGTCTATTCTACAGTATGGTGTCTTTTCTACAGTATGGTGTCTATTCTACAGTATGGTGTCTTTTCTACAGTATGGTGTCTATTCTACAGTATGGTGTCTTTTCTACAGTATGGTGTCTTTTCTACAGTATGCTGTCTATTCTACAGTATGGTGTCTATTCTGCAGTATGCTGTCTTTTCTACAGTATGGTGTCTATTCTACAGTACGGTGTCTTTTCTACAGTACAGTGTCTATTCTACAGTACTGTGTCTATTCTACAGTATGGTGTCTATTCTACAGTATGGTGTCTTTTCCACAGTATGGTGTCTATTCTACAGTATGGTGTCTATTCTACAGTATGGTGTCTTTTCTACAGTATGGTGTCTATTCTACAGTATGGTGTCTTTTCTACAGTATGGTGTCTATTCTACAGTATGGTGTCTTTTCTACAGTATGGTGTCTATTCTACAGTATGGTGTCTTTTCTACAGTATGGTGTCTATTCTACAGTATGGTGTCTTTTCTACAGTATGGTGTCTATTCTACAGTATGGTGTCTTTTCTACAGTATGGTGTCTATTCTACAGTATGGTGTCTTTTCTACAGTATGGTGTCTATTCTACAGTATGGTGTATTTTCTACAGTATGGTGTATATTCTACAGTATGGTGTCTATTCTACAATATGGTGTCTATTCTGTTTCTTTCTCAGTCCATGCCTCATGGAGGCTTAATATGCTACCATGATGCCCAGGACTTGTTACCAGGATTTATTTGTATATTAATACCATGTTGGAGAACATCTGTTCTCCAGTATGGTGTCACCCACAAATTCTGCCCATTTTCTAATGCTGAGTACTGACTTGAAATGGTGATCAACTGCAGAAGTAGCTGAGGAGAAAGGAGACTAAGACAGACTAAGGTATCAGCAGCATAAAACAGCAGTCTGTAAAACTGATGAATTCAGTCCAAAATGCACAGCCAAGTACGAGACACCAAACAGTTGTTTTTTAGTGCTTTCATTCACATTTATTTTACAGTGAACTTCCTCAGAAACCTGTAAAATAAATGTGAATGAAAGCGCTAAAAAACAACTGTTTGGTGTCTCGTACTTGGCTGTGCATTTTGGACTGAATTCGTTGGTCTCTCTGTGTTTTACTTGGTTTTTCAACGTCTGCTTTTTAAGTCTGTAAAACTGAATTGAGTGCAATTCCTGTGATGGTACCAGTATAGATGGAATCTTCCCTAATTTGTCCTGTGGAAATGTATTTCAAATGTTAGTTTTGGCTGTTGTGAAGAGAAATAGTCTTACTTTGGTATATTTTTGTGTGAGATAGTTGGTTTCTATGTTGCAGCACAGTAAACTACCTGTGAAGAAGCATGAAAAAGCCAATTTCTCCTTGGGTATTGGATATAGGTGCCAGCTGTGTGGCAGTGAAAGAGAGGGTCAGGGTGGTGGTTGAAGCTTCTGTGAATTTCATATAAATTGGCCAGACTCTGTTGCAACTGTACCATGGAAGGAATTGCTAGATAGATTTGAGGAGGTTAAGGAAAGGCTGGACAGCTTCATATCATTGTCAAAAAAAAAACAAAAAACAGGATGCAGAACTAGTGGAAGTAATTCACTTCCATGTTATAGTCATTGAGCATCGGCGCTCCTGATGTGATGATCTCAACGACCATCAATGACTGTTGTGTTACACTGCAGTTGGAAGTGGAACTGTTAAAGGAAAAATTAGTAGATGAAGAGTCAGAGCCCATCAGAAAAAATGTTTGCATTATTGGAGATCCTGAGAAGTAAAAGGAAGTAATTAATAACTTCTGTTCAGAACACATTGGCTGACTAGACTGCATGTGACTCGCATTAAAACTGAACAAGCTTAGGTAGTGATTATGCTTGGCAGGACTTTTGCTAATGGTACACCCATGCATATTGTTGTGAGATTTTTTTTTTTAAGATAAAAGAGCAGTTATTGACTTTGTTGTAGTACCAGTAAAGTATACCAGGTTGGGGAGAGGAGGATTATAGCATGCATATAGGGAGATGAGAGGGTTAATTTGGATTACCTCTGAAGGAATGTATTGTTAAATTAAGGTTTCATCTCCTGGTCTCATCATTTCTTAAGCTATAGTTTTCAAAAGAATTTAAGATATTTGATGACTTCCAAACAGTGTTCAATGCAATTATGAAGTATATCTGAAACTCAAAATGGCAGAGACATGGGTATAGATATTGTTGAATTAGAGAAGACAGAATTCAGGTGAGCAAGCAGCAAGTTGACTAAGGACAGTATGGATATTAGTGTAACAGAAGTCATTCCCAAAATTCAGTTCAAGGTTGGCACAAAAGTAGAAATTGTCACAGTATATCATTCTACAGGATGAATGTGATGATTGTTGTCATTTGAGTAAAGGATATGCACTTAAGGGCATAATTACATACTGACATCATCATTTGAGAACATGTTGCCATATTTTATGAGTACATTGTGAGAATGATAAAATTGTCTGTGGGACTAAATTAAAGATATGATTATGGTGAAGTTTAAAATGTCTGCTCTCTCATTTTAGGAACGGAGGTACCAGTAAAGGGACCTCTGATGCTGACAAGAAAAACATTTTCTTCCAGTTATAGCAGCCATTTCAAGAAGGCCATAATACAGGGTGTGCAGATGCAAAGGACATAAGGAGTCATATTAGGTGATTTTCTTTTTTGTAGGTTCTTACCAATTTAATTCAAGAATTTGTATTGCACTCAGAGACTTTGCTTTTTGTTAAGTGCGTCAATAAATCACCTCTTTTTCAGACTAATTAAAAAGCAATAACTAGTCATATTGGATTTGGTATTTTAATGTTTAGGAGCAACTGGGGAGTGAGGCATGAGGGGCAATGTTGTCTTGGACACTTGGTATGTTGGCCTGAGCACCTGGTATATTGCTGTTTCTTTTTAAAAGCAAAGCAGGCGCATAACTGTCTACAGTACTGAGTGTATTACTGAAAAAATGAAAAGTTTGTTTAATATATTCTTATGCTGTAAATGAGTTAATTTGTTTGAGGCCACAAGGAATATTAGTAAAAGTATACAAGGAAGAACAAGCTGTAATGATAATGGGTGAACCATATCTCTTGAAATATTATTAATGCCTGACAAATTCAAATAAGTTAAATCGTAGAATGGGATAGTTGCAATGTATGAGCCACAGCTTGCAGCACTACAGGAAATTAATTTGGATATGTAAGAGTTACTGGTTGCAGGGGTTTGCCATCTCATGGCAAGGAAACAAAAGAAAGGGTTGATACTTTTGGCAGAAAATAGTTACCCTTCATTAGTTGAGGAGAGTTTTACTGATGAATAAGGTTTTAAGAGGATGAAACCTTATTTGTGGTAGTATGAATGACTTTTTTTGTGTCTACATGTCATTAGGGGTTATGTAACAGAACTTTAGAGCTCATAAGAAGGACATAAGATCTGTGGAAGGAACACTGAAATACAGTCATTAATTTTCTGAGGTGGTAAGAGGACTTTCTGTGGTTATTTTATCTAGAGAGGAACAATATATAGGACTGTGTAAAAACTGCTTCTAATACATGATATGAAATTAAAAAATAATGAAGGGCAGAAGATTTCACTGAAGTTCAGAAAATAAATACATAATAGCAGTAGTTAATGCTTATTTGGTTAGGAATGTGGTTGCCTATCCTGTTCTTTTTTTTTTCAGACAGAGCCCCTTTGCAACCTAATCTATCTCATTAGGGTATAAACCCAGTTATGCATATAAAACAAGAAGTTTCTACCATGTGGTTGAAGGGATTAACTTAAAAAAATAAAAACTCAGAGGCTATCTCATGAACTGCTTGTTTTTTTTTTTTTCCCATTGGATAAATTGAAGAATGGAGTTAATTAAGTTTGTAGTGACATTTTGTACTGATATGCATAGAAACAGACAGCAGGCCTTGTGTGTACTGATATGTGTAGGAACAGACAGCAGGCCTTGCGTGTCAAACGGAAGTAACTAGAAAACTTGCAGAGAGTGTTGCCTGAAGGGGTAGAAGAGTTACAGCAGGACATACAAAACATTAAGAACTTGATGGATAAGAAACTGCAATTGTATAACTCCCCTGAATATAAGATTTCATTGGTGATGGATTTTAGGCAACAGAGAGCAACTAGAATAACAGCAAGATTGTAGAATCATCTAGATCAGCAGATATCATGAGACTGTGTTAAAGGGTTGGTGAGCACAGTAGGCCAAGCATCTAAAGACCCTGAACTAAGTGGCTAATTTCAGTTAGCTTGGAAATAGTAAAATTTGTTCAGTAAGGTAGTGAATGAGATTTGGCGACAGGGGTTAGATATATCAGCTACTAAGATGCACAACCAGTTCCAGGAGGTTTAGAGTTTCTCCACAAAAATGTTTGCTTACATGTTTCATACTCCACCTAGACTGAGCAATGTGTTTCCAGGAGTGAATTCTGTGGGTGGAAGATGCAACGGGATTGGGGAACATGGGAATATACTTTTCATGCTTGTTCTAAATTAGATACACTTAAAAGACACCTGGAAATTTTTTTGCAGCAAGGAAGTTATTTTTATTTATTTTTATTCCACATTTGTTTACTAGGAAAGTCCTACTGGGATAATATCCCATTTTCAGTGGCAGCTCGGGGAGAAATGTTTCAGATTGACATAATCTGGTTAAGTTAATTAAAGTTATAACAAAGCCTAATACACAAGATTGGCATATTAACAAAGTAAAAATTAACTTTCATTTCATACAGTGTGAACCTATAAATACATAGTGCAAATATGCGAACAGATACAACACGCTGAAAAAGAACATTGTCAGTAGTTAAAATATTCACAATTTGCAGTTCCATAAAGATGACATTAAAATGGTGATTACACAGAGATGACAAGAAAATATAGCCTAAACAAAAATATATTTGTCTTTTGTCTAAGTAATAGAAGTTACTAATTCTTTCTCTCTGAACATAGTCAAAATATGCTGGGGGTGTAAGAAGGAAGGGACTAGTTCAGCTTGGGATATACCAGGAGCATAGACAAGTTTTATTTAGGTAGCTGTTTAGTACTAGTTTGAAGTTGGAGAGGTTAGAGGTAGATCTAATTTGCAGAGGGATAAAATTCCATTTTTAATCTCAGAGTACAAGTAGAGACTTTGGTTAAAGGATTTGTGTGGCTTATATATGCTGAGAAGGTGCTCATTAAATCAAAGAAGTCTAATAAGGTGACGGGAATGGAGAATAGGAGTAAAAGCTGGTCGGTCATTGGCTTGTGAATAATGTGTGTGTGGAGATAAGCTGTATGTAGTCTAAGTGGTGAGGCAGTTCGAGCAAATTCAAAGCCTTAAAGGCAATACACTGGTGGTTGTAGTATTGTTTGTTGGTGGCAGATGTTACAACCTTATTATAGCGTGCCTCTAGCTTAATTATAACTGTAGCCTGAAGGCTGGTTAGGATGGGTGCACTGTAGAGAGATAGGGAAAGATAGGTAGCGGCAAGAGTGTATTTGGTGGTGTTGCTAAGGAAATTTTTATGCCTCTAGAACATTCCTAATTTTTGGTAAGTCCTTTCATGTTGTTTAGAGTGTGCAGGTTGAATTTAAGGTTATTATTTAAAATCACTCCAAATAGTTCTGTATGGGAGACTACTTCAATTTAAATTTTGTTTAGTGAAACGATTTTGAAATTCACGTTATCAGGCATATGTAATTTAGGGAAAATAGTAGTAACTTTGTTTATTTAGGGTTGAATAATAGCTGGACATTATGGAGCCATTTCTCAACTGAGGGAAAAGCTTCTTATGTGATATGAGGGATATGAGTCAAGTTAATGCACATATACACAAGGAATCATCAGCATACTGCATAAGAGAGGCTGGACATACAGAGGTGCAGAGGTCATTGATAAAGATATCAAAGACAAAGGAATCAAAAATAAGGCCTTGGGTCCATCAGTGGAGACTTCCATCTAGGGAGAGGGTGTATTCTATCATTTTACAAACTGGAGCCTGTCAGTTAAATAGCTACTGAGCCACAGTTATGAAGAAGGGATAGTTCAAATTAAGACAGTTTATGCATCAGTTTATGGTGAGAAACTGTACTGAAGGCTTTTGACAGGTCAAGGAATAAGGAGGAAACAGGTTTGCCTGAGTTCCTGCATTTGTTTATGGTGTCAGTGAATGATAGGAGGGCAGTAGTTGTATTGTGTGTTGGGCAGAAGCCATGTTGGGTGGATGATAAGAGCCATTCTTGAAGAAGATAGAGGAGTAGTTGCTTATGATTAAATCTTTCAAGAAATTTTGCGAGAAATGATAATATTGCAATAGGACAAATGTTAAAGACTTCAGCAGAGATGCCCCCTTTATGAAAAGGGATAATATAGTTCAAGGGATAGGAATTTTTTTTTTGCAGAGAGATTGAGGGTACATAGAATTCAGCTATTGATCTGTCGATAAAGATAGAGACTGGGTATACCATAGCACTGGCAGCTATCTTTAGGTATTTAGAAGGGAGGTTGTCAGCTGTAATGGAGCAAGGCTAAAGTCTAAATGGAAGTCTTTTATCATTGCTGTGGAGACAGGTCCTGAGTGGAAGTTGTTAGCAATGGATATAGAGGGTGAATTAGGTTCATATGAGGATGCTGGGGGGAATAAAAGAAATAGTGTGTGTGTGTGTGTGTGTGTGTGTGTGTGTGTGTGTGTGTGTGTGTGTGTGTGTGTGTGTGTGTGTGTGTGTGTGTGTGTGTGTGTGTGCGTGGTATATGGAGAATGTGAATGTTGGTTTTGGTATAACCTGTTGTTCACTAAATTACTATGATTTGGTGTTATTGAGGAGATGGTAGAAGCACTGAATTGGGGAGAAGAGATTTTAGTTGGGGCAGTAATGCTTTCTATTTAATTAAAAATAAGATATAATAAACATTTATTTAGGAATAAGATATTAAAATTATTGACTGCTTTGTCATGTGGAAGAGTTTGTAGGGCAGATCAATTAAAGCCTTTCAAAGTATTGATAAATGAGTCTTTATTGAACTTAGAAAGGTTTTGTGACATTTTAAGTTGGTAAGATTTAGTTTGGTGGGTGGTATTTCTGTGGATATAGGTTGAGAGGTGGCCGCTAAGTGAGTTTGGATAGGTTCCATAGGTTGTAACGTTACTAGGGTCAGAGACCAGTATACAGTATAGAACTGCACCTTTGCTGTTGGTATTATTAAATCTAGTGTCTGTTTTGATAAGTTTTGTGTAACCATAAAGGTTTATAATGCATGAGGGAAAGTCTGATTTAAGGTTTTGCCAGCCAATATTTACATCTCTAGTATTATTTTCCGTAAGGTATATTAGTAGTTGTCTAGGAGAGCATTTCTTTCAAAGCTGTTATATTATTTTCAGGTAGGCTATAGACTGTAACAAAACGTAGCTGTTTTTTTATTGTTAAGCTTTAGCAGTAATACACGTATTTCAACATTTTGGAATTTTTAGGATGTTGTGTGAATAGGGAGAGAGAGAGAAATTAAGGCCATTCCCTCCTGTTTTTTTGTGTAGTCTATCAGTTCTGATAATACTGTAGCCTGGAGGGAGTAGTTCAGAATCTTTAATGTTAGGCTTAAGCCAGGTTTCTGTCATGGCAAGAATATTAGGGTTATACTGTGATATCTAGGCATTTAGTTTTGCAATTCTGTTACAAATGCTACAGAGGTTGATTGTGACCATCTTAAATTTTTTGGAAGACCATTGTAAGAATTATGGGGGTGAGGGTTTGATATGCTAGATTTATTAGTATGGATAGGTGGCAGTCTGATAGTAGAACAGGACAGCTGGGAAGATGTATAATTTGAGGTGCTAGATGAAGGAGGGTTAGTTGGGTGGCCGTGGTGGTGCTGGTTAGCCTTCTCTGTAAAGTTTGCATGTCCTGTCTGCGGTCAGGTAGGTTTCAGCTGGGTGCTCCAGTTTCCTCCCACATCCCAAGGATATGCTGCAGGTTGATTGGACACTTTAAATTGGCCCTATGTGTGCATGTGTGCGCTTTCTGTGGAAGGTTGGGCACCGGCAACTCAACACTGTAAAATTCCACTGCCAATCATTCTGCAGACTGTTGTTCCACTGTGGTGACCCCTAATGGGAAAATCCAAAAGGAGAAGATGAAGGGGGGTTAGTTAAGTCACAATTTTATAGGGGTGTTTCTTTATTACTTAGAATTATTTTGTGGAATGTTCTTTAGAGAGGTGTAACTTATTCACTTTCTTTTGGCTATGGTATGCTACTTATATGCTTTTAAGTAAGAATGTAAAAGCTATTTTTAACAGTACAGTTATGACAGGTTCAAACAAAACAGGTATACTAGGACATGAAAGCATGAAGTATCATATTCTGGAGAGTATTTTTATTTTATTTATTTTACATTTGTTTACAGGGAAGGTACGACTGGAGAAAGTTGTCTTTCAGCAGAGGCCCGGGAAGAAAAGCTCCAGAACAATTGCTAACATACTATACATAAGAAATATGCATGAGCATTGTGGTTTACACATTCACTTATAAAAATATAGCAGATAATACATGATTGCATAAGATATTTACATAAGCATAGAGATTTAGACATACAATTAAAAGTATAGCAGGTTGTAACATATGATGGTTGCTCATACAGTATGTTTAGTAGAGATAATCTTGAAGATGTACTGAAGATAAGACAGGAAAGGAAAACTAAAAAAGGAGGAGAATATAGACACGTTCATATGAGGTGCACTGACATTTTAAGGGAAAGCTTTTCAACTTAGTCTATGGGAAAGTTAATGGGAATAGATGGGACAGAGGGGAGTAGGCGGCAGTGAGTTGGTAAGTAACGTGATAATGCATAGTGCATCTCTGGGAGTTTTAAAGAAGAGGTTGAATAATGGGTAGGGAAAAGGTAGAATAGTATGCAGTGCAGATGATGGATAAATTGCACCACATAAATTAAGTATGTAAATAGATGGCTGCCTTAGCTAATCTATAAAGATAGAACTAGAGAATGAATGCATTTCTTTATTACATACAGGAAAATTTGTTAGTTGGCTTGATGTGGTATTAAATATATTTTTTTTTTTTTGTAATTTTGAAGAGCTTTGTACTTCCAAATGAGGTTGGAAAGGGAGTTAAAGATTAGTCTGCATGGTATTTTTTCCAGTGGTTGTCATTTTTTTATTTATAGATTCATAATTCAGTACAAAGCTAGTTGCCCTTGTGGCAAATTTTAAGTCTATTCAGTTTCCCTTTTGGTGCTCAAATTAGCCTATCCCACTTGATGCTATATTGGCCTTACCCATCACATGGTCGAAAATTTATATTAGCCCGAATGAAAATAACTGGGATCATATCATAGATATTTTGAGGATATCCATTCATGGGATAATGCACTTAGGAGCTGCCTCTGTCCACTAGTAGGGGCAGTTTTGGGGGTAAATTTTGTTTCCCATCCACAGATCCAAGTTGCATTTGAATATGGACAGGGATGAGTTTTGTTTTACATGGATGGATAGTATACCTTTTCCTCCAAACCATTCTTTTAATATTGCAGAAGAGGTGTATATCCTAGACTAAGTATTTATTTTTTTGATTTGCTAATGTGTAGTAAATCCG